>NW_009931685.1:3201-11195 GCF_000696875.1 Nestor notabilis | reverse complement strand
GGTGTCAAGGCAAGGTTGGACACATGGGCTTGGAGCAGCCTGCTCTAGTGGAAGGTGTCCCTGCCTGTGGCACAGGTTGGGACTGGATGAGCTTTAAGGTCCCTTCAACCCAAACCAGTCTGGGATTCTCTTGATACACAAGGCAGCTCTCAATAGGGCCACATAAGAGCAGGGCTTGCATCTCTGCCAAGCTTCTCTTGTTGCAGGGCTTTTTGGCTTGCTGCTGGTCCAGTTCTGCCCAAGAGTCATAAAACCTGGTGCCTAGAAGGGCTTGGTGCTGGATGGCTGGGGCATGGCAGTGCACAGCAGGGCTGGATAGAGGAACTGCTGGGAGCAAGCTCACTGATGTACTTTTGCTCTTGTCAGAGGCTGACTGGAAGCCCCAGGTGATTGTGTTGCCAATCCCCGTCCCGATCTTCGTGCCTGTGCCTATGCATATGTACTGCCAGAAAGTACCTGTGCCTTTCTCCATGCCTGTCCCGGTAAGCGACACACTCCACCTGCTCATGTTCCCTTACTGTCTTGATCTGCCTTGCTTCTGTTTTCATCCTCTTCTCCTGCCTCTGCTTTTACACTAGTTGGCTGAGTGTCAGTTTTCTGCCTGGTGTGCTGCTGTTGACAGGTACCTGTGCCAATGTTCCTGCCCACCACGCTGGAGAACACAGATAAGATTGTGGAGACTATTGAGGAGCTGAAGGTGAAGATCCCCTCCAATCCCCTGGAGGCTGACATCCTAGCCATGGCTGAAATGATTGCAGAGGCTGAGGAACTGGACAAGGCCTCCTCAGACCTGTGCGGTAGGTTTCTGCCATGATTTGGTCTGGCCCAACAACTGGGGTGATGTGGGGTTTGCCAGCTCTTGGAGCTAGATAATCTGCCTGGATTGCGGCTCTCCCAGAGCTTTTCAAAGCCTTCGAAAAGGCAACAGAAAAGAGCAAGTCCTCCACTTCTGCTGAGGAGGTGCCAGGAGGGAAGAGCTGCAGCAGGGAGTGGTGTCTGCCACTGTCCCTTTTGGGGATGCCAGTCTTGTAGCACATGTGCAGCACTGTTTATTCAGGTGGCTGTTTAGGCTCTTGCCTAAAGCAGCTTCACAGACAGAAGACCAGCAGTCCTGACCTCACAGGTCTTTTTACTTGGGGGCTCCATTCCTCAAGCACCAGTGACTAGGGCTGTGGCTGGGGAGAGGAAGAATGTCAGATGCCTTGCTATCCAGGGAAAGCTGGGCAGTGCAGGTGTCATGGGGCTGCTCTGCTGCAGGGAGCCTGGCTTCATTTCCCAGCTGTCACAGGGAAAACAGACAAAAGACTTCTTGAAAGTTGGGTTTATGATCTGCTTTTGCATTGCAGACCTGGTGAGTAACCAAAGTGCAGAGGGTCTCCTGGAGGACTGTGATCTGTTTGGACCAGCACGGGACGATGTGTTGGCTATGGCTGTCAAGATGGCAAATGTTCTCGATGAGCCGGGCCAGGACCTGGAGGCTGACTTCCCTAAGAGTAAGAGCTGGGTGAAGCAGGGCTGCTCGTGGTGCAGCAGGATCCTCCTGCTGCCCTTGGCCGACCATTGCCATCAGCACTAAGAGCTGTGTGAATTTGCCTCCCTATGCCCTCTGACTGACCAGGCTTGAGAACTGTGAGTTCTTGCAAATGACTGCTTGCAGCAGGGGTGAGGAGATCCCCACTTTTGAAGGAGTGTGTGTTTGCCTAGACTAACCGGCCTGTTACGAACATAGGTCTGCAGAGAAGGGGGAATGAGAGGGTGATTTTTAACAGCACTAAGACCAGAGTAGCGGTGCTGGTGTGCTTATGGATGATGATTTCAGAGGATCCAGCGAGGCAAGAGAGAGACCTGGACAGGACATTCTGTGAGACAGCAGAATTGCTGTGTGTCCGTTATCAGGCAGAACATGGCAGAAGAGGCAGGGACATGTAGGAGCACAGCAATGCTGAGGCATGCTAGCAGCAAAAGACAGGGAATTGCCTGTGCCATGCTGGCCTGGCACAAGAGCATGAGGAATGTTCCTCAGGTTTAAAAAATGAACGAATAAAAAAAGCTGTCAGAAGGAAGAATGTGGGGCTCTGGTTAGTCTAAGAAAGCTTAGCATCATCTGACAGCTGTAATTCCTTTGTTGGACTGTGGCTAGAAGTTCATGCCAGGCAGAGGAGGAGGGTGTGCAGTGTTGCGCTGCATGTTGCCTTTTCATCTTGATGTAAGAACCAGGCCAGTGCAGGGGACAGGATGAGGAGTCTCAGCTGAGCCCTTCTGCCTGTGTTTCCTTTCAGACCCTCTAGACATCAACCCCAGTGTGGACTTTCTATTTGACTGTGGACTGGTGGGACCAGATGATGTGTCCACAGAGCAAGATCTGCCTCGTGCTGTCCGAAAGGTAAGCTCTTAATGGGTATTGCCTGCTTAATGCTCTTTGGGCTTAGTGGAGGAGCTGCTCTCTGGGATGCCTCATCCCTGGCAGTGTTCAAGGCCAGGTTGGACGGATTCTTGGGTGACATGGTCTAGTGTGAGGTGTCCCTGCCCATGGCAGGGGGTTGGAACTGGATGATCTTATGATGCTTTCCAGCCCCAACTATTCTATGATTCTGTGTATGAGGTGAAGTGTGCCAGAGGCTTTGGTGTGCTGGGAAGGTTGTGCCCTCTCCCTTTAGGGCATGCCTGGCCTGTGGGCTGGTCATTGAATGAAAATGCTTGCCCGTCAATTTAGAGGAGCTTTGAATGCCACAGGTCATGTGAGAGCTGGCCTCTTCCCTGCCTGTGGTCCTCATAACTAATGGGCCTTGCTGGCAAGGATGCTTGCTGGCATGCGCACAGGTATGGTGGGGAGGGAGCTGGCAGTCAGCAGGTGTGAGGGATGTCCAGGACTCCTGCATCTGTCCCAGGCACGTGCCCAGTCTCACAGTGCACCTCTCTGCAGGGGCAGAAGCGTCTGGTGCTCTCTGAAAGCTGTTCCCGGGACTCAATGAGCAGCCAGCCCAGCTGCACGGTGCTGAACTACTCGTACGGTGTGAATGCCTGGAAGTCCTGGGTACAAGCCAAGTATGCAGGGGGAGAGACGAGCAAGGGAGAGGAGCTGCGCTTTGGCCGTAAGTGCCCTGTCTGGGTGGGGCGAAGTGGCAGAAACCTCCCGGAAGCTGGGTCCTGGGGTGCTGAGGTGCTCCTGGCGATGCAGGCTGTTGCCTGACGCTGCCGTGCTTGTCTCCTCAGCCAAGCCCATGAGGATCAAGGAAGATATCTTGGCCTGCACAGCAGCTGAGCTCAACTATGGCCTGGCCCAGTTTGTCAAGGAGATAACACGGCCCAATGGGGAGCGCTATGAACCGGACAGCATCTATTACCTCTGCCTTGGCATTCAGCAGGTGAGGGAGGGCTTGCTGCCTCAAAGTCCTCCAAAGCCAGACCTCGGGGTCAGATCTAGTGTGGGGAGCTAGAGAGGCTCACTGAACTCTCCTTCAGTGCCTTGTCCCAGGAGAGCAGCCTGCCTCGTTCAGTCTTTGTTCCCAAGCCCAGTAGTAGGGTGGCAGCTATTCCCCAGCTTTGCACGTCCCTGAGGAGGGCTGGGAGATCTCCCTAAACATAGTCCCTTCTTCAGCACCAAGCCTGCTGTGCCATGTCTCAGGGTTTTCCTCACAGCTCTCGGAAGCAGCTGGTTTTAGGACTCTGCCCCGCAGCTCTGGTTTTACAAGGAGGGGTGCTCTCTGTGTGGGCTCTGGGCTCTCTGGCATGGGTTGGCATTCCAGGTGCTGCCATGTTTCTCTTGACTGTGTGTTCTGTCCTTTTTAGTACCTGCTCGAGAACAATCGTATGGTGAATATATTTACAGACCTTTACTACCTGACCTTCGTGCAGGAGCTGAACAAGTCCCTGAGTGGCTGGCAACCCACGATCTTACCAAATAGTATGTGTCTCCAGAGTACCTTCAGTCACCACGTGTACCCAGTTTTTGTTTCTAGGCTTGGATCCCTCCAGTCTAATTGTGCTCCCCCAGCCTCAGCCGTCTTCCTTGGTACAGGCAGCACAGCCCTGCTGTGTCCTGAGGTCATGCTGACCCATATTGACAGCAGAGCTGGCCTTGTTCATGGCTCAGCAGCTTCTTGTGCCCAGAGTCAGGGTAGCTGGGAGCAGAGCATGGCTGCTTTGTGTCCTGGGGCAGTTTGAATCTTTACAACACTTTATAGTGATGCCTCTACCCTTTGGCAAAGAGGATACCAAGCCTGGAGGCATGCTGGCACATGCATTTGTGTTCCCAACACGTGGGTAAGCCCTTCACACTATACTATGTGTTGGCCAGACTTGCTGTGCTGCTGCCTTGTGAGCAAACTAACTTAGAGCCCTGGCAGAGGCTTTTCATGATGCTGTGGTCTCTGCTGCCTTCCCTGTTCTGTTTTGGCAGTGGTTAGTTCACAGGTCCAGCCTCTGCATATTGGTTGTCTGGGGCAAAGGCATTTGGCTCCAGACCTGTGTGTCTAGGCAGGAGCTGGCCATGTCTGTCCTGCCTGCTGCTTTTCATTCATCTCGTGCTGAGTGTGGTGGAGCACTGGCCTGGAATACGTTTATGGCCATCTATAGGGATGAGTAGTTAGGACTGATTTGGGTTCTGGCCTGTAGTTTGGCTGTGCTCTGAGGTGGCTTGTGGCTTGGCAGAGCCAGCATCTAGCTCTGCTGATGGCTCTGGAGAAGTAACCTCTTGGAAAAGGGGATGTTGTAAAGCATCAGTCTTTTGCAGTTAGCTTGCCTGGGCAGGGTGAAGGGATTGCCACAAGGCCGCTGTTGATGTGACCTGGTTCTTCCTCTGTGTGTTGCAGACGCAGTTTTCTCACGTGTTGAGGAGGAACACCTCTGGGAGTGCAAGCAGCTGGGTGTTTACTCACCCTTTGTGCTCCTCAACACCCTCATGTTCTTCAACACCAAGTTCTTCGGGCTGCAGACAGCAGAGGAGCACATGCAGCTCTCCTTCACCAACGTGGTGCGCCAGTCCCGCAAGTGCACCACGGCACGTGGCATGTCAAAGGTGGTGAGCATCCGCTACTATGCTCCTGCCAAGCAGAAGAAAGGCCGAGGTAGGGTCTGACAGAGCGCCTCTGTGCCCCTCTCCTGGCCTCCCCCATCAGGTCCCAGCCATGATCCTGCTCTCTCCTCCTCTGCAGATGGTAGCTCTGGAAAGCGGAAACGTGAAGAGGAGGTACCGATGCTGGAGCAGCGGGAGAACAGGATGAACCCACTTCGATGCCCAGTCAAGTTCTATGAGTTTTACCTCTCCAAATGGTGAGGCTTTCTCTGGAAAAAATGGCATGTGCCATTTTAGGGCTACCTCAGTTTTGGTGGGACCCTGAGGAGTGGCTGCTGATCCCCAAAGCATTTGTACTTGGGTGTGAAGCCTTGCCCAGGGTCTGCACTGCTTGTATAGACCATGGTTGAGAGAATGCTTCTCTCTGCCCCGTTCCACTACTTCCCTCTCTCAAGCCAGGCAGGAGTGTGCGGTATGAGTCCTAGTGCTTGGCTGGTTAGGGGCTTTGGTCCTGAGCGAGGAGCTGCAGCCTCAGTTTGTGCCCTCATCTTGCCAAAGGCTGAGAGGCTGTGACAAGCCTTGAGCCCGTCCTTGATAGCCATGAGGGCAGGCCAGGCTTTCCCAGGGCTCACGTCCCCCTCTCTCTCTACAGTCCCGAGAGCCTGCGGACCCGCAACGATGTCTTCTACCTACAGCCCGAACGGTCGTGCATCGCAGAGTCCCCGCTCTGGTACTCGGTCATCCCCATGGACCGGCGCATGCTGGCGACATCTTGGTCGTGAGGGAGATCTATGAGGAGCACAGTCGTCTCAGTGGTCTGGAGGATGACATGGACTAAGATGGAGGTGCTGCTTGGCTGGCTATGCCCCAGCCCTGGATGCCTCACGTCTCTGACTCCTGCTGCAGGCTGGGGGCTGTGCAGTGTGTGAGGGGATGGTGCTGCAGCAGTGCTGTCCCTTCATCATTACCGGACTTGGACATCCCATCCTGCTCATCACAGGCCTCTCCTCCATATGTGGCCCCCAACCTCAGTCCTGCCCCCTCTCCTGGCTGCTGGGTGAGCCAGCCCCCAGAGCACAGCGGGGCAGAGCCCCTGGGGCAGCTCCCCTTGCCAAGTCCTGTCCTCCCCTTCCCCCAGCCCTGACACTACTCCCTCCAAACTGCACAATATGAGAGAGTGTTGTCTGGGACCAGTGGCCCTGAGGTTTTTAGTTCCCCCCTTCCCTTCACATCCCCTGAGGTGGCTTCAGGTGCTACAGCAGGAAGGGTAGCTCTGCTGCTGCAGCAGGATGGTGGTTTTGAGCCAGTGGGGAAGGACCCATGGCATCCTGAGAGCTGCTGTGTCAGAGAAAGGGCTTGTTCCCAGGGGTGGGAGAGGTTCCTGTGCTGGAACATGAGGGCACAGCCCTGGCCTCACCAAAGGGGTGCCTCCTGTGTACACCACTGGGCCACCTCCCTCAGTTTTGTTAATGTTTTCTGAGTTGGTGGAAAATTGATGGAGACGGGTCTGTGCCATCGCTGCTCCCCTTTCCCCACTGTCCCCTGTCCTGGCCTAACCCCCATTCCCCAGTGGAAGGTGCCATCAGTGGGTCCCTCTGATGCCGTTGTGGGCTCAGGCAGCTGCTGGCAGAAGCAAGGAGCTCTGCCTGGCCTGTGCCCTCCCTCCCGCAGCAGCAGGGTGCCCAAGCCTGGCCCCAGCTGTGCTGCTGCCTCCTGCCCCTCCTCGTGTTTTGGTCGGTTTTCTTCAGCTGTACATGGGTCTCCTATTGAGCCTGTATATATTGTTTTGGGCCCTGGCCCGGGGCCATCTGTTCTCTGTTTCCATGTGGAGAGTGAGCCACTCACCAGTCTTGTTGTAGTGATGCCAGGGCAGTAGGACTAACCCTGTGTCTCTGGAAACCATTCATTTCAAATAAAGATGCGGAAAACTTTTGGCAGCCCCTGCTTCCCCTCGCCAGACCAGGTGGGCTCTTCAGGAGAGCAGGGCTAGTGTCCCACTGCTGCTGTGCACCTTGCTCCTGTCCAGCCCTGCCTGCACTTCCTACCTTTTCTGGCTGCTGGGATGCTGCCAGCTCTGGTGTGCTGGGATGGCTCCTGACCCGGTACCTGTGTGTACCAGCCCCTGCCCATAGGGCTGCAGTGGCCCTGCCACAGCCATGCAGCCTGTCCACGAGATGGACCAGTTGGAGAGCGATGCCGCGGTGCCTGTGGGCAGAGCAGGAGGCGGATGACATGCAGTAGGTGTTTTATTTGCCCCCCTGGGTTGATGAGCCCCAGCCCAGCCCTACTCTCAGCCCCCTTGCTCCCAGGAGCACAGGGTGTGGCTGAGCCATGTTCATGGAGCCCATCTCATGCTGGCTCGGGGGTCCATGGCACAAGCCTGGCAGGGCTCAGAGACAGAGCCACCACTGTGGCCACCCATGTGTTGCCCATTCCAGAGCATCCTATCAGGCCCCGTTCACACTGCCAGGTCTGCCCCTCGCACCTTCCTGTGGGACCCATTGGCCACCCCTAGCCATGCACCCGCCTTCTTCAGGGGTGCGAGGCTGGGGGGGGTTCTGCCAGGACCTGTGGGGCTGCTGCTGCCAGGCAGGGTGACGTGGGAGCTGCAGGGACCTGCAGGACCACCAGGACTGGGCAGGACGCAGGACTTGGGGCCTGGCCCCTTCCAGCACTTGGTGAAACCCAGATGGTAGATCTCCACCATGTTGAGCAGCAAGGACACGCAGGCCACCCCCAGCATGAAGAGGATGAAGATAGTCGTCTCGGTGGGCCGGGAGATGTGGCAGTTGCCAGTGTGGGGGCAGGGCCAGCGGCTGCAGGTGTAGAGGGGCTTCAGCTGGAACCCGTACAAGGCGTACTGGCCCACAATGAAGCCCACCTCCAAGAGAGCCTTGAAGACAACATTGCAGACATATGTCCTCAGGATGGCTCCCCGCATGCCGACCCGTCCCCGTGTGTCCCCTGCAGGGAGCCGGGG
>NW_009931685.1:2696-3024 GCF_000696875.1 Nestor notabilis | reverse complement strand
TGCTGCTGCACCTTCTCCTCAAGATGCACCAGATGCAGGATGTGGCCCAGGTACACGAGGCTGGGAGTGGAGACGAAGATGATCTGCAGGACCCAGAAGTGGAGGTGGGAGATGGGGAAGGTGCTGTCATAACAGGCGTTCTGGCAGCCGGGCTGCTGTGTGTCACAGGAGAAGCCAGACAGCTCATCACCCCAGACTCGCTCAGCGGCCGCCCCCAGCACCAGGATGCGGAAGACGAAGAGCACTGTGAGCCAGACCTTCCCCACCACCGTGGAGTGCTCCTGGGCATTCTCCAGCAGCCGCCCCAGCAGGCTCCCGTCCCCCATGG
>NW_009931685.1:414-2612 GCF_000696875.1 Nestor notabilis | reverse complement strand
GCAGATGTGCAGGGACCTGACCCAAGGCTGCCCCTGGGTTCTCCTCACCCTACATCCCATGGGACCCTCTAACCTGTCGTGGGGAGGGCAGCAGGAGCAAAGACCTATGGCAGAAAGCAGCCCTGCCAAGCTGGGAGCACCACGGGGAGCACCGCGGTGGCAGTGCGGCATGGGGACCCTCACCGTTGGCCGGCACGTGGGGCAGAGCCCACTGCTCCCGTGCTGTTGGCTCCCCTTGGCAAGGTGGCGTGGGTGCTGCAAGGCCTCTTCCCAGCTGGTCCCTGGCTCCTCGGTGGGATGCAGATGGGTCTGCCTGGGTCTGCCTGGCTCTTGATAGGTGCAGGGTTATGGGGGCATGAGGCAGCGTGCCCCATTGGTGGCTTTCACAGTGACTGGCAGATGAACCAGCCACTGCAGAAACATTTTACCTCTATTTTTGGTCTGGGCACTTTTCTAAATATATTCGGGGCTGCAGGGGCTGGTGCTGGAGGAGCGTGAGCCCTTGGACACTGCTCAATGCCACCCAGGGGTCACTTGCTCCTGCATGATAGCTGCCAGGGCACCATGGCCATGGCCCAACCTGGGCACTGCAGCATGCACAGCCCCTGGGGGGCATCTAGGCCAGGGTGCAGGGGCAGGCACTCTACACTGGCACCCAAGCCTCTGGCATGTCCCATCCAGAGTAGAAAGGAAGGAGGCAGTGCCTGAGAATGGAGATTTAATGGCCCCAGATGCCTTCCTGGACATCCAGAAGGGCTGGACCGGCACCTGAGGGATGCTGTTCCTCAGGGACAGGGGCAGCACAGGGCCATGGGGCAGCTCTGGGGCAGGGGCAAGGGCTGGGGCCTCCGCAATGCTAGCCCTAGCAGGCAGAGCAGCGGTCGCCCTTCTCCTGCAGCCCGGGGTTGCGGCGCAGCATGTCCTTGAGGGAGCCGTCCTGCTCCGTCAACAGCTGGTTGATCTCGTTCTGCTTGTACTCAGAGGAGAGCTTGTGCCCATAGAAGGAGCCCTTCCCTGACGAGGGGTTGGAGTTGTGCTGGCCTCGGCGAGCACAGGCCCTCACCACCAGGTAGACCAGCTCCGCCATGTTGAGGACAATGCAGATGCTGGAGGTGACCAGCATGAAAACGGTGAAGATGGTCTTCTCTGTGGGCCGGGAGATGAAGCAGTCAACGGTGTTGGGGCAGGGGTAAGCCTCGCACTTGACCAGCCGCATCATCTGGTAGCCCGGGTAGAGCATGTAGAAGATGTACATAAACACAGCCTCAAAGAGCAGCCTGAAGACCACACTGCAGACATATGTCCACCACAGTGAACCCGATATGCGCATCTTGTGCTTCTTCACCTCCTCCATGTGCTTGGGATCTGCATGCCCCGTCAGCACCAGCAGCTTCTTTTCCTGATGCTGCTGGTAGGCCACGTGCATGGCCACGAGGAGGGCTGGCGTGGTGACAAGGATGAGCTGCAGGGCCCACAGACGGATATGGGAGATAGGGAAGAAGTGGTCATAGCAAACACTGTTGCAGCCAGGCTGCTGGGTGTTGCAGGTGAAGGCAGACTTCTCATCCCCCCACACGCTCTCTGCTGCCACCACCAGCACCATTATCCGGAAGATGAAGATGACAGAGAGCCAGATGCGCCCGATGGCGGTGGAGTGGCGGTTCACCCCGCTCAGCACCGTGTACAGGCCAGCCCAGTTCATCGTTACTCACGTCTGCAGGAGCAAGCAGCAAGAGACAGTGTTAGGAGCGGGAAGGGCCCCTGGCTGGGAGCTGCCATGTTCCAGCCCTGGTGGCAGCAGCTCCAGGAGGGAGCAGTGGACTGCCGCGGCCCTGGTAGGTGGACAGCAAGATAGACAGACTGCAGCATGGCTCCCACTGCTGACACAGCTCGGGGCAGGCAGGACATGGGCGGGTGCCCGCCGGTCGCGGCCCCGTTTTTTCCCCCACACTGCCATAGGGACCCTAACCCACGGCTGCCGCAGAGGATGGGTGTGAAGCTCCCACACCTTTGCAGGGATGCCCGATCCGCACCCAGCACCGAGCTCTCTGCTAGGGATGGACCCAAAGACCTGCACAGGCTCATCGGCACCAGCACCTCCCTGCTCTCATCTCCCCACTGCCTGCAAGAGTGGGGCCGAGGAGCCTCAAGCTGGCAGGCTGCCCAGTGCCGCCATGCCTTGCCACCCTCCTAGTGCC
>NW_009931685.1:0-203 GCF_000696875.1 Nestor notabilis | reverse complement strand
TCATGTCTCCCCCAAGAGGCCTCTCCTCCGCCTGCCCTCGTCTCTATCCGCCACTGCCCTGCACTGGAAGTCATATGCTGCTTTATAAACTATTTACATACAATGAGGCCCTTTATCGGCCCCTGAACAACACACTTTAGCATTCAGATCCAACACCCTGACTTCCGCCCACCCCGGCCAAACAAAGTGCCTGTGTGCTGCAT
>NW_009931684.1:10583-14863 GCF_000696875.1 Nestor notabilis | reverse complement strand
GTGGAGGGGGGGAGGGAGGTGGGGTGGGATATAAAAAAATAAATAAATAAATAAAAAAAAAACGAAAATGAAAAAAACTCAAACTACAACTGTAAAAATAAGGGAAAAATAATAGAAGAATAGGATCTATTCCTTTCACTGGGAGATTTGCTTGTCTAAAATTAAAAAATCATGACTTTTCACATAATACATAAGCAATTACCTTTCTCCCCCCTATATGTAGCAGTTGAAATACTTATTAAAAGAAAACGTGGAAGGAGGCAGCAGGTGTTGAGAAGCACTCAGTCCAAAAGGCACCTGCTGGAGATGTCAAGAATATTGAAAGAAATTGGGGACATACAAAAGAACACAGAGAGGTGAAAGCTAGAAAAGTAACAGGGGGTCTGAAGAAAAATTAAGCAGTACTAATCACACAGATGAAATTAAAAGCTTGTAGGTAAGCATTGCTGAGATGCCCAGTTCACAAGTATAATCATTTGTAGCCACAGAAATAAGTTTCTAAGTTACAGCCTGATGTAAATTTGATCACATACATCCTGTAACTTTTAAAAGGTACATGAGCTCATTTCAAACCCATCACTTTGGTCAGAGCAAACTAATGTCTCCTGAATGCACCTAATAAAAGATAAGAACATGAGAGCAGGACTGCATGAAATAGACTATTATAAAGTAGTATTTTAGAACATCTGGAAATCAGATGTCAACTGGGTGGCCTCGAGTGACAAGAGAAACACCTGCTCCAGTCCCAGCATGTGGGAGCTATTTCAGCAGTGGAGCTGTGGATTGCCTGATCTCCAGAAATATACTGTATCTGGAAGGAACTTCGTTTAAGTCTACTTGAAGGTGTTAGATCACCAAGACATATTTTTAAATGTATTAATGAAGTACAATTTTATTTTTGTGAGTCAAATTCCATTAGGAAATTCTATAAGATGTGTAGACCAGAAATCACATATGAAAATTCCAACAGCATTGGTTCTCATAGCCCTGAACTGAAAGAATAAAGGGAAGTAAACACTATCCAACAGAAGTAGTTGTTACTTATACAGACTGAAGCTCAAAGCCTAACAGGGAGAAAGTATTAGCAATCCTTTAAACAAAATGGAGACCAAATCTATGCATTAATTTTCTGGACATGGCTCAGTGCTTGTCTCTTAACAGGCAGAGAAATATTTGACAGGTTGATGGACACATTGAGAAAGTTTGCCTTGCCAGATAACAACCCAGTGGCCTTTGGTTCACTCGGGGCTGCGGCAGCACTGAGGGGGAAAGCCCTGCTCCCTGAAGACTCACTCTGAACCTGCACATGGATAATACAGATTACTTTTGCCACTTGGCGGATTTCTTCGGCAAGTCCCAGGGAAAAGCACTGCTTGCAGATAGGTAACATTTGCTGTCACTTAACAGCCCAAGGACAGCAACAACTGATAGAAAGTTTTGATACTGAAACTAGGGCACTGAAAATTGAACATAAGACCGTGGTCAGATGAGCAGAAGAATTTTGCCATCACTGAAGATAGGGACTGACCATAAAGCAAAGCAAAGCAAAGGGCAGGCAAGTGCTGAAACAGGGAAAGATCTGTGCTGCAAACAGGTTTAGCATTCTGTATCTGCAGAAGGTGCTCTCAGCTCACGACAGTACTGAACAAGGTGTATGTGATACGTTGCAGAGATTCACATAGGTTCCTTCCCTCACTTGACTACCGTGCTGTTCTTGCAGCAGATTTTGGGCAGTATAGAAAATAATGCCAGATTTAAAAATGTGTATTGGTTATATAGGTATACATTATGTATTGAAAACATCAAAAAATGTTCAAGATTAATGAAAGGTTTTAATTTTTACTGGAAACCCATTTTCTTATCAAACAGAAAAAACAAAAAAAACCCCACAAACACCCCCCAAAAAACAAACAAAAAAAAACCCCACAAACAAGCACACACAAAAAAACCCTCAAAAACAAACCAAAACCACCCCAAACTATAATAATTTAAATAGTGTTAATTTTAAAGCAGAGAAGTGGAATACTCCACTATCATCAACAATGATCTCATTAAAAATGAAGTTGCATCAAGCTTTCACCTGTATTCCTCACAATGCACCATTGTAAGAGCTTAATTTGAGTGTGATCTTTGCAAAGTGCAAGACATCTGAATTTTGTAGCCATATTATGGGTAAAATAACTCCAAACTACAGAATACATACTTTATCCATATTAGTGCTACAAAGAGTTACTCAAAACTTGCCATTTTGCTTCCCCACCAAAAGTCAGAACTGAAGAATTTCCCAAACCAGAGTAAATCTGAAAAATAAATGCCAATTCAGAAGTAAGATCAATGTTTAATATGAAATGCTTTTCTGGAAAAGACTTGTCTTAAAATTTTGGAATATTATGGACTAGTACAAAGGTTTTATAGACCACTTTGTCTAGTTCATGGAGTGCTCAGTTTCTAGTTTTCCAAGTGCCAAAATATCAGATTTTATGTTTACAAACATAAGACCCTGATTTCAATTACAGGATGTTTCAGTGAATGCTACACTGTGGCCATCAATAAGTTTTTTTTTGTTGTTCTTTAATAAAATAAAAAAGAATACACCAGCTTGCCTGTTTCTTACTCAGGAAATGTCCCTAACAGGACATAGCATATCCCGGTATAATAAGGTGTATCTTCTCCTGTGCAAATACTGCTGACATGTTAGGAAACCATAGAAGACATAATAAAGTATATAATCTCCTGTCCTACTACTTATAATTTAATAGCATACTACTAAAAATAGACATTTAAAAAATATTGGAACTAAACTTAATTTTTTAAATGAAAGATTGAAGGGAGAGGGAATTAAGATGTTTCTTTGAAACTGACCTGATTTTATGACAAAAAAATACATTTAACAGCAATGGCATACTGCTTCAAATTAAAGCCAAACATCGGTGCTTTTGTGTGTCCACTGACAAAGTACCCTCAAGAGTTAAAAATCATTAATAGTTATAGTCTCTTGGATAAACAGATAAGTGTCTTTCTAATACACCCGTACAGTAGAAAGCGCGAGCCATTTGCCATTCTCTAACAATGCTTCTAAAATGTGGAAAAAACAAGTTGACAGGATTTTAGATTAGTTTAGGTTGTAATTATTATGATAGGAAGAAAGAAAGTCCAACTACAACTTTAAAATGATGAACAGCTCCACATGTGCAAATCATGTTTCACCACATTTTAAGTACATACATAACTATTTTCAAACTATTATGTGCAAAACTAAAGTAATGGTAATTTTGTATTCCCCTCCCACTTGCATAATAGCTGAGTGCATTTAATTGAAACCTTCCTGAAAACTTTTGAGCTGAGACTAATGATGACAGATTTGAGACAGCAGAATTTCTCAAAAAATGTAGATGGTTAGGATAAAAAGAGGGCTATAATGAAAGTCTGCTTGCAACATTAACTAGAGTATTTACCAGTGCAGAAATACCAGAAATTATCAACATACATCTTTGCTCAGGTAAGCTGCAGGAAAATTTACATAGCAAAAATGGAAATTCTTCACTGGACTTACACAAATATAATGTATATTATCCCAAAAGCTTAGTGTGAAAGAAAAACACTTTTATTTCTACAATCCACTTGCTTGAGTTCTCCAAAGCAGAGAAAACTGCCTGTAGATGTACAACAAAAAGTCAAGGGCAAATCTTGAACAAATAAGAACTATGTTAGCATTTCTCATCTGAGCTGTTCCAGTTGTTCAGGCATGAAATGAAGGTTTTGTTGATCACAGTAACAAGCAGTGATACTTCAGTATAGTGTACCAGAAACAAAAATTTCAGTATCATTGATCATCATACAGTATTTACAGTCATATCTGGGAAAAAAAAAAAATAAACATTAGATATAAAGACAACCTATCTCTGAAATAATTTAGTAGTCTCCAACCTAAGGTAAAAAGTATTGAAAATTAAGAAATTGCAACACGTCCCAGTGCTTATAGTTTGTTTTTTATAGGAGATGAAAGGCTAGATGCAGTAAAGGAAGTATCAAAAGTCAGATTTTGACTTAATACATAACCCTGTAATAACCTAACAGCCTTCTTGTTTTACTTAATGTTGTGTATGCCAATGTCAGAACATGTGGGATACCCAGATGCTTGCCTCCTGCCTCGAATGCTTCTGAAACACAGAAATGAAACATTCCTTTGTCTTTAGGAAGCCACCAAATGAGCAAATTTTAGGGGGTTTTTTTGGGTTTTTTTTTTTTTTTTTTTGGCAGAAGCATGATCTCAGTGTATC
>NW_009931684.1:0-10525 GCF_000696875.1 Nestor notabilis | reverse complement strand
AGCAGTAGCAGTCGTTTTTCTCCTTCTTAGTAGCTGCTGCAGTGCTGAGTTTTCTACTTAAGTCTGAGAACAGTGCTGGTAACACAGTGATGCATTAGTTGTTACTAAGTAGCACTTACCCTGCTCAAGGACTTTCTCAGTCTCATGCTCTGCCAGGGAGGAGGGGAAGCCAGGAGGAAGCAGAGGCAGGACACCTGACCCAAACTGGCCAAAGGGCTATTCCATACCACAGCACGTCATGCCCAGTATAGAAACTGGGGGGAGTTACCCGGAAGGCCCAGATTGCTGCTCGGGTCAGGCTGGGTATCGGTTGGCAGGTGGTGAGCAATTGTATGCTCTCCCCTTGTTATTTCCCTTATCATTATTATTATTGGTGGTAGCAGTAGTGGTTTGTATTATATCTTAGTTACTGGACTGCTCTTATCTCAACCCATGAGAGTTACATTCTTTCAATTCCCCTCCCCATCCCTCTGGGAGCGGGGGAGACGAAGGAGGTGGGGAGTGAGCGAGTGGCTATGTGGTTCTGAGTTACTGGCTGGGTTTAAACCACAACACAAACTTTAATGTTGTATTCTTGGGTGGCTTCTCTAATAGACCCAAGAAAGCCAGATCATGAGCTCTGCTGCGCTGTATAAAAGAAAGCGCCAACAGGCAGAAGAGGATCAGCAACTTTAACACAAAACCAGTCCTAGCCAGCACGCTGCAGGGAAAGACGTGGGTCTCAAGCATCAAAAATGGCACCAAAGGAAAAGAGCCATTTTCTCCACTTTCCCTACACTCAGCTCCTTATACTGAATCTGTTCCATTTTAAGTAACAGTCTCCCTGACTTTGAATATCTGAAGCATAAATAAGTGAATAAAAATACCCAGGCTTTCCCTAGATATTTAAGGGAAAAATAGTAATAATAAGAAAACAAAACCAAAGAACAACAACAAAAAAAGACCAAAAAAAAAAAAAAAGGCAACCAACTGCTTCATTGTCTACAAATAAACCACACAAGTATCTGTCATTGTCAAGTTCCTTCCTTTGGATTTCTTGCACCAAGAATCCAATTTAGAGATATATTTCTGTAGCGCAATGATGCTCATTCACCTATCAAGTTAATCAGTGGTATTTGTTCCCTCTGGATATGTTTTTGAGAAGTTCTTTTAATTCGACCTTTCTTTTCAGGATGGCAGTCAGGACTGGAGGCAAAACAAAATTAACTCTGGTTGTACCAAGCTACCAAGTTGCATGACAAAGCACTACAGTTACTAAAATTCACCTGTGGAAGGGCAGAAAGTGCTCACAAACACCTAACAAGATCTACTTTTCTTACTGGCTAAGCTAAGTCTGAGAAAATTCTTAATGGACTTGTAGCAATGAGGAACAGGAAGCTAAGAATGTGTTTACATGGGATAGATGGCTAGTCTTGAGCTGATCCAAGCAGTACTTCTACACCACATAGCACAGTACTGCTCCGAAAGAGGACATTAGTGCCGTATTGAACTCAAGGTAACAGGTCCTGCTGAGCTCTGCAGGCTTGCATCACCTGCACAGCTTCCCACTGCAAAAGAAGCCTATTCAGAAATACCTATCCAGCTTAAAGAGGATAAAAAGCCATTGAAACATTGTTCTCCCCCTGGCATAATGGGATATGATAAACTACTGCCCCATCCAGATTTCTATGACAATACTTCCTTCCACTTTGGGCACACCTGACCACGCAGGCTTAGTTTGGTTCCTTTGATGTATCCTCAGAACAATATAAAAAAACCCCATAACTGCAGTAGCCTGCCATAGTTGTATAGTGGGCACATTGAATATATGCAGCTGACAACAGACTGGTTTGTATCATGTGTACAGGAAGAGCATCTTCAATGTCAGCTTGTAATTCTATCCAGATAGTAAATGCTTTAAAGGTAATCAGCTGAGTTTTGCTTTGTGTTTATACAGAATTTCACACATGGGACCCCTGACATTCATTTAATCCTTGCAGTGCTACTGTAATAGGGTGGGACCAGTAATAACAGTTAAAGACACACATCATCTCTAAAAAAGTTTTTAAACAAATACTGTCTTGAGGATGTTTGACCTTCTCTGCCTTTGAAGGGGAAAACAAAACAAAAAAAAAAAAAAAAAAGGAAAAAGATAAAAGAAAAACGAAACACAAGCTAAAACTGTTGCTCTCATCTTGTGACTACCAAGGGAAGAGGAGTGGAAAGGATGTGTGTGCTGATTCTTTTTAAAAACAAAGCCACAGATTTGATCCAGGTCATAAACCTGCCTAGGCAGATGCACACTCCGATGACTCCAAGAAGTAGCTGCCTACATTCAGAATTTTTGAGTAACACAGGTATGTATCACAAATGAGTTTCCAGAGCAAAATTCCCCTACAGATCTGTGTGGCTGATATGTGAAAAGAAACAGCAAAGTGTTTCCACAGAAAGGCCGAACACCATGCTGCGTAGGTCAGCTTGCTCTAGTCCCAGGATCTATGACCTTACACAGCTCCTGTGGTATGCAAGGCTGCAAATCATTACAGCTTAATAGACCTCTAACAGAAGGACCAGCTCTCTGCTTTGCTCTATGCATCTCTGGAGAGAGGGAACCAACATTCAATAGAATGGTAATCAATACCTACCTGACAAAAGCAATGTACATAAATTATAGATGAAGGGTCATTTAAATACACTCAAACAACACAGTCCTTCAGATGCACTTGAAATGCAGATCTTGTTAAATGAAAATTGGCTTGTGATACATAATTGTACAGGGAACATTTTTCAACAAAGGCAGGTCACATTACAAACTCTGGCAGAGGCAAAGGACCAGCTGCCTCAGAGAGACAATACCATCAGACTAGCACAGTAAACTGCCAGGTATTTCCTGCTTTCCCAAGGTCCAGCTCCTTTGTATTAGCTCTAATTTACATTTAGCTATTGATTGCCTTCAGCGAATTGTTTCTTGCTTCATGCTTCTACCCCATTCATTGCCTGCTTACTTTCACATTTCTGCTTTTCTGATCACTTTGTCTTTCAGACCAGAGAGTGCTGAAGGCACTGCTAACAATATTATTCATCGGTTGGCCATCCCTTTGCTCAAGGACCTGAACTAAATAAAGGCACACATTATCATTTTCATCTTGCTTACACCACATCTGCACCAGAATAACTGCTCCTAGAGCAGTTCCTTAGTCATGTCTCCTGCCCTGTGGTGCCAGTGAGAAATGAAGTACTGATATAACTAGCCCCATGTATTTGTCATGAGCAAACTTCTCATTTTTCATATTCTTTATTCATCTCTCTCACATTTTTCCTTCCACTTACCACTTTTCTCCTCTATTCTTCAAATGCTATCTTGAGAAACATGAGAAAGAGCAATCTAATTTGATTCAGAGGTATTGCCCCTTGACTGAACAAGGAGTGGGCACCCTCAGAAATAGGACACTATAGAAGTTTATTTTGCAACAAGTACCAGGGAGTATGTTATGACTCCAGAGACAATTCTGCCTAAATCGCAATAGCTGGCTACCTCAAAGGCACATTATCTTGTCATACACAAGCTGTGGACAATTTCACATGGTAAACTGGTGCATTAGACAACTGATTAGATCTAATTTGCTCACCAACCAAAAGTATTATATCAGTGATGGAAACACCAACACCTCCCCACAGCTTCTTTTATGTTATACTTGTCTAAAACCTATCTCCTTCTATCCCATGTAGAATATACTCACAATTTCTGAGTCCAGTATGAAGAAGTTACAGAAAGAGACTATGTGCAGAGGTAATCAGCACACACAAGAAAACTTGCAAAAGTAACTGAAAAAAAAGTTTGCACCAATGACTTTATCACTGAGATCATGCCTAGCTTTTCTCCTCAACTTAATCCTTTTCTTGAGGAATACAACTTGATAGCCTGCCCCAACATAGCTCTTACAGTCAGAACTACTTCATTCATACTTTGACACCTCCCAGCTTTTAATATTTATTCAGCTACATGCAAGAGTGAAATATCCCATTAAAATTTTGACTAAGCAATTCTACTGAAAAGCTTACCTATTCCTTTACTGTAAAACCTTGCCTAAAGACTAAACTTCGTCTAGTTTGAATTTAAACTAAGGAGACTTGCTCTCCTCACAGAAGCAACAAAATCCCATGAGCACAAGCTTCAATTTGGTTCCAAGAGTTTTACCCTACACAAAATGGCAAAAAGCAGCTAGAAATGCATCCAGTGCTCTCAACTCTGAGCATTCCTGTAGCATAAAAGAAATCCTTGGCTAGCATAGAGCTATTACTATAGCCAGCACATGTAGTAACCTGATAGACACCTAGAGCTCAGTTTCTGCAACAGCTAAATGCCTGAGTGCAAGTGCAGCATTAGAGCAAGAAAATGAACTAATAAACTGGTTAAATAGCATGTAGCCTGCCTTGAGCTCTGTGCTGCCACGTAGCTGTAATCCAAGACAATTCAGGTAAATTAATACGAATTGCAATCAGCACAGCTGTATGTATACCAAAATAGATTCTTTGATTCCAAGTACACACAAATGCATAAAATCAGACCAGAAGCTGTTTTTGCTAGGTCCAGATTAGCACATGGCATAAGCTCTTTCCAGTCCCTATTCAGTCTTCCTAGAATCACTCATCACACAAGAGCAGAGATGAGGTCTGAATAAAATAGCACAGACTTCACAGGGTCCTCTTGCCACAATGACCTTACCGCTTTCCTCCAGGCCATGCTCTTCCCCAGACGGAGCAGGGGAGTGCTTGTTCTAGCCAAGGACAGTCCACAAAACACCTTCTCTTCCACCCAACTGCCAGCCTAGGGTGTTCATGTGGTCACCCCTTCTGTCCAGACTCATCGGCCACAGAAACCACTGACATTTCCCCATTCTGCAGCCCTCCCCTTCACTTTCCCACTGGTAGAGCATGAATGGGAGATTAGTACATTTCATTAGTGCATTTCATTGCTACACTATGCAAAAATCAGTTACATGACAGTTACTCGAATAGGAGGGAAGGCACAAAGCATTAATAAAGCACACTGAAGTTCACTTGAACTGAGGTGATAGGATTACACTACCAATTGGTAGTCAGACTATCTGGCAACATCAGGGATCTTTGTGTCTCCTGATAAGAGAGAAGGCAAGAGCTTCTCTCAGGAGCTGTGTTTGATGTGACTAGTGAACAATTTGGTTACATGTTCACTATGCCTTTTTAGCCAAGACTTCAAAATGCAAATGCCAGGTACTGTAACCCACTGCAGATCGAGGTGGAAAGTACATCCCTTCATGTATTAAAGAGCCAAATAATCTAAGAATATTCTGTGTCGAACTACAATACAGATTTAGATGTACAGATGAAGTACACAAAATATGACATCACATAACAAGGTAACTAGCATAAAACTGCCAAAGTTTAATTGGTCAACAGTCAGTATGACTCTAGGTAGAAATATCTGCAAATTGTACCATATTGTGCAAGAAATAAAAGCAGCAAAACCAAAAATATAAAAGCAGACTCGCAAAATGAAAGCACTGCAACATTCCCAGCCACAGCTGTAAATCAGAATACATGAATTTATTAGTAACACTAAAGAAATTAACTATATTATAGTAATTGTAGTAACAGCAGTTATGAGGACAGACTGGAAGTTCAGAGGAAACCAGGTAATGCCTGACAACAATATCAAAGCCTTACCATGACCTCAGTATTTTTACTCCCATAGCATGCTGGGGTAAGCAAGTGACTATGCAATCACACCTTTACACACAACCAGTTCCTGTCATGCATTCCACCATATTCAGTACAGCCAAATGAAACAGGATTTTATTCTAGGCTTAGTGAAACTGTGCTGTAATGTAAGAGAGAGAGAGAGAGAGAACGTGAGATCAAACATGAGCTCAGCAAGCCCGGCAAGAGTAACTGGGCTTAAATAAAAGCTTAGAGGTTGGGAGGAGAGGAGGGGGTGGGCAAAGAGTTCAGAGAGGCAGCCATATCTATCTTATTTGAGTATTACCAAGGCATTCAGGCATTTCTGCTTCCTGGCAATGCCTACCAAATATTGAAGGCAGCAGTAAGCATGCTAAAGAGTACTGAATGCAGATAGTATCTCTGCTTTACTTGCTTCCTTTCCTCCTATTTTGTTGGGGGTTTTGGGTTTCCCTTTCAATTTAGTTGTGCAGACTGGTCCTAAAGGGAACTAGCTTGCCAAAGGTGCATTTAGGCCAAGTTTGACTGTGTACGAGTCCACGCCCTTGCTGAACAGGCTGAGTGAAACCAGCATTAAAACTCACTGCACAAGGGAAAAGAGTTACTGGTAAACCCAATTTCAAAACAGTCACAACTATTCATGAAGGAAGCAAATATTTTTGGCCAAATGAGGTGAAAAAAAGAGTATAATTCTGCATGTCCTAAAAATGAAAATACCATATCAAATACTTTAGTTGATCTAGAAATTTAAGCAGGGTTCCAAAGGGTAAATGAAACAAAACATTGTTGTTGACTAAAAGCAGTTTTGTTTTTCCCATTTCTATACTTGTCCACTAAAAAAATTCCATTTCTCACAAGACTGCATTGCAAACCAATATTGCCGCATAGAACCCCAAAAAGCTGTAAAACTTTATTACCAATATGAACTGCCCACACATCAAGGATGATACTGTCATTAGAATTCAGTTAGCTGTTTCATTACATAAAATACAGTTCTTCTGAAATAAGTTGGTAAATATTACTAAGAACGCAAAGAGAAAAGGATTTTCCTATTGTACATATCCCTCAGCTGACCTTTAGATGTTGCTGGTCTGGTGTTACACTAAAATAAATTCTTATGTTCTCCCATATTTTTCTCATCTTATAACAAGTTTGATTTAGAAACCATTTCTACCTAAATATAGTTTCTATTGTTGAGACTAATAACCAATATTTCCTGCAATCACCTCGATAATATCTATATAGACATGTCACTTTAATGGTTGAAGATCTGGGTTTGGCCATCAGAATCTACAAGCTAGTATCTACTTCCAGCGAAAAAAAATGCAGCCTAAACAACTACATACCTCTGCTTATACACACACAGTCTTAATATTGCTCCTGTTTGACAAAGGGTGTCACAGCAGCTTTGCCTGCATGAAGAGCTGAGTTACTGAGTCATCCACAATCAACAGGACAATGCAAAGAGGACTTGAGAATAAGAAGCCATGGGCAACAGGATAACACAAGCTTTGGTGGGATTTCTGGGTTAACAAGTGACAGGAGAACACCTGAAATTGGTAGTATTGATACCAGCATGGACTAATTTGATCAGCAGCCTATGCTGACACATGGATATTAAAAAAATAGGAAAGAAAATAGGAAGAATGGTACAGAGCATGTATGCATATACCTGTCACCACATAGAAGCAGAGTGTGGAAGGCAAACCATTTATAGATTGGTGCCAAGATGCCACCACAACCTTACACTGAACCAATTCAGAGCAAGTGTCCAGTCCCCCCGGCTTGATTGCACCTACTTGCTGGAGCGATAATTGCGGCAGGTCTTAGTTAACTCCCTGCATACATGTTCCTATTTAAAGCTTCTCTGACGTAGTATATCCCTCACTTGGTCCACTTACTAAAAGAGCTTAACAGTGCATGTTTTTTAGTGTGTTTTTTCCCGCAGGGAAAGGAGAAGGCCAAAGGATAGATGCATGTTCTTTTTTTAGAAAGGAACAGACAAGGAGTACTTCCCCAAAAACCTGCTACTATACTCAGTGTCAGCTAAAGCAGGCTATGTCCCTGCAAAGGCTTAGAATTATAACTGCCCTTTTCTATACATCATTGATTCTACTAACAGAGCTGCAGTAATTCCTCATTGCAATAAATTAAATTTTCAATTCTTGTTCTGCAAGTTAAAGAATTACCTAAACAATTGTTATATGCAAATTCTCTGTAGAAGGGAGGCAGCAGGATATACTGCATCTCACATTAACAAGCAAGTTCATCTCATACAAACAAAAGCTTTACTTTAGAGCTACAGTTCCTCTTCCCCTGGACCCTAAAACCAAAATACCTGCCATATTCATAAATCCCAGACAGCTTGTGGAGTCCCAAGAGCTACTCTGTAATGAGTTTCCACCTTTACAGGAACTACATTATTCAAAGGACCTTGCACTTCTAATTTGTCATTGTAATGTGTTCTTCAATACCTTGCACTGACATTGTGTAATTTGACAGTGTTACACGAATTGGTCTCTGAGGACAAGTTATCCAGTAATATTCCCAGTGCCATTAGTTTCACTGCTGAACATGGCCACTTTCACAAGAAGGACAGAGGATGTAGTTATTGCAGAATAATTATTTCCATATTGGTTAATTTTGTTACAGAGAGTAAAAGTGGCCTCACTAAAGCTTAAACACCTTCCACCACCCTCTCTCTTTTTAAGTCTTCTAAAACAAAGCTGAAACTGTCGAGACAGCAATGACCAAAATTTATCACGTTCTGCAATAAAATGTTCTACGGCTTAAAAGTCTTTGTGGATGACACTACTCTCTCTTATAAAATAGCATCTAAAAGACATTGTACAGTAGCTCCTCAGACTAAAATACATACTTCAAACCACACACCAGCAAATCACTAACCATTGGTAGCACTGGCACATGGCTTTAAGCAAGAAAGAGAACAGATTTGAGGGCAGTAAGGATAGAACAGTGATGACAAAAACATATAATTCCAAGTTTGGCACATCACAGAATTTGCTCTTATTTGGAGCATGCTGTACTCTTCTTTCAAGTTTCTCTTCAAATAACATGCTGTTCTAACAAGGAGTGCTCTAGGTTTTGTTGGATTGTTGTTTGAGGTTTTTTGGTTTGGTTTGAGGAGGGCTTTGTGGGGGGTCCCCTCCCTTTTTTTAACATCTATTATCCATAGATTACTCTGATAATGACTAGATGAACATTGTTATCACACATGTCCCTTAAAGCATATTTTAACATAGTTTAAGAATTAAGGAACAGCTATCACTGCAATCAGTGAAAAGTGCAACTCGTTAGCCCAGACTATTATGGATGTGGGAAAAGAATTCTATAAAACAGGCGCTTAGCTATTTGATTACGTTTAAAAAAAAAAATACCAAAACAATGATGATATAAAAATTACTGGTAACGAATTTGGCAGAAAGATGCATTGACATTTCAAAAAAAAAAAAAAAAAAAAAAAACATCGGTCAGAACAAGCAAGTATGACTTCTAAGCAAAGTAACAGGAATTCTCAGCTTTACGGTTGCAAAGTTGTAGCTCAGCTCCCAATAACTCAGTAAACTGCTCCCTCTTCTGGAAAATCCATCCTACTACACAATGCAAAAATGCATAAAGTATTATTATAACATACTTCTGACTCCTCCTGCTGGGAGAGGTCGAGACTGTAACCTAAGCACAGTTTAGTGCTTTTAGAATGAATGCTACGTTGCCTTAATTTATTAATTTGGGTAAGTGCTTCATTTTTGTGAATTACTTAGAATCTTAAGTCAAAGGATTACAACACTTACTAGTTAAAATCTTAGTTGATGGCACCTTTAAAACTGAATTTTTGTGATTCATGAACACAATGTTTCCTTCCAGGCAGTTTCTTTTCCAGAAAGGAGAGAAGGAATGCTGTGTTTGCACAAAATTCTAGGAGTCCATTGTTTCTCAAAGAGGAAAAAAACAAGTCAGTATTCAAGTACTTTGTAAGAACTTCCATACATAGATACATAAACTAATTTTAGGTTCCAGAGACGCTGAAATTAATGTTTAGGTGCCAACCAATGGTTGAAACCAGTAATAGTGTAGCAAGTAACCAACATAATTTGAAGAAAACTGTTTGCAAAGATGAAGAACCAATGGAATTAGTTGCTCTGTATAAGTGTTTCACAACTAGCATAATTCATGCCACCGTAACATTGCAAAGAGGTTTCCCTAACATATTGGAGTATGGAAGTTCCGGGGTAAGCATGTGCAAGCAAACCTCTATACCAAGGAAATATGCAGACACTACTTTTTTGATAACTGTCCATGCTGCTGGAAGTATCTGCTACCAAAATACAATTGACACAGCGATGAATTTGGGTTGGATACCTACCCAGATTGAAACCACTGCAGTGTTTTGAAGAACCAATTACCAAAATTCCACTCAAGTCATCACAAGAACAATCAAGAAAAGGAACAAACACCACATCAAAAAGCAATCTCTCAAATGTGGCATTTATTTTGTTTAATAGCTACATCATACACTTCAGGATGACAGTCTTCAACTTAGTTATCTAAATTGCATCATGATTGAACACATTTTCTGAGAAGAATGAACTGTAATGAGTTGCAAGTCAAAAAAATAAGGTCTTATTAAATGGAAGAGTAGTACCCATGAAATCCTGAGAACTGCTTTCTATCAGCAAGGCCCGATTCATACACACTCCTGTGCTGTGTCTGCTACTGTGACAGAAAAACATGTATTCTCCTTCCAGCTCTACAGTATTCTAAATTTTTTTGTTTGCACCCATGTGTCGTGGTTCAAGCCCAGCCGGCA
>NW_009931683.1:0-464 GCF_000696875.1 Nestor notabilis | reverse complement strand
ACAGCTTCTGTGGGCACCCTGTGCCAGTGCCATCATAGGACAGTTTTTTCCTAGTTGGTTTGTCAAGGGCCCAGTCAGTGCAGCAGGATGATGAAATATCTCAGGTCATAGCAAGCACCAGATAATCCAGGTAATGGGCTGTAATCCTTGGTGCATGGCAAAGACACCTCTTTGTGGTGTTGGCTCTGTACCGGGCCAGCTCCAGCATTACCAGGTCAGACACTTAAGGTCAAGTGGGGTTATGCTGGGAATGCTAAACTTTACTACTTAGTGCCGATTATGTGGTTGCTGGTGCTCTGGCTCTGGCTAACTCTGAGACATGGTCCAGCCTGCACCAGGAAACAAGGAACCTTCTCCATGTTCTTTGGAGAGAGCTTCCCTGAGGGCAGCTGTAATGCTGCTCTGCCTCAGAGTGAACATAAAGTTGGCTGGGTATATATTGTTATATCTTCATCTCACACAAT
>NW_009931682.1:0-4293 GCF_000696875.1 Nestor notabilis | reverse complement strand
TGCTGGCGGTCGGCACGACACGACACGGCACAATACCGTACAGTACAGCTCGGTGGCCACATGGCTCCGCACCTCGTCACCGCCCTCCTCCGCCCGGGGACAAAGGCGGTGCGGCTGCCCGATGCACAGAGAGAGGGAAACCCTTGTTCTCTCTCCCTTGCCCCTCCGCCCGATGAGTCCTGCTGCCCACTCACCATCAGCCTCCAGTGAGCACTGGGACCACACCAAAGTGGTCCCTTGGCAGGACCCCCATTATATGTCTGACCTCTGGCTTCTCCCATCCCACCTGGGCCCTGGTCTTGTGAGCACTTAGGAATACTTATTAACGACTCAAACCAAGATAAAAATTATGCTTATGTCTTCGGCAAATGGGACCCATCTGGGAGGAGCTGCCAGTGCTCTGGAGGCCAGGATTCAAAGTCAAATGCTCTCGATGAAATGGAAAAAGGCTCAACAAAATGAAGGGTGCAAGTCCCTATGGGCAAGTGTGACATACTGTCCTTAGGTAGGAGTAATCATCTGTGAAAATGCAAGATGGGAACCTGCTGGCTAGCCAGCCCTTTTACAGATAAAGATCTGGGAGTACAGTGGATCAAAGAGCCAATGCCGTGCTGCTGTGAAAAAGGCAAAAATTCCACAGGAACATATAAATGCAGGCAGGGACCATGTTTTGAGAAAGGTGAGGCCTGACTGACAGACAAGCGCGGTCTCGGGAACATCTTAGGGTTTGACTTTGCAGAAGGATACCAGGAACTCTGCGTGTCCAGTCTTAGGAAGAGATGGCTGCAGGTACATGACATCTGTTTCCAAATACGTAAAAGGCTGCCACATACAGGAAGGGAATACATTTCTGTTACCCATAGGGACTTGAACAAAATGTTGCCAGCTCAAATTGCAACAAGGGTAATTCAAGATAGACATTCCGGGACGTTTTTAGGTGTGGGAATGATTGAGTCCTAGAATAAGTTTTTGAGGAAGAGTAAGGACTCCACTGAAAGGCACTGGTCAAACTTTCTGAATAGAAAGTTTTTAGTAGAGTTGATCCTGCACTGGAGCAGGAGGTGGTCTGATCAATATCCTAACACTCCTCCCAGCCTGTTCATAGGATCATCAGTTTCAGTCAGTTTTTTAACTTCCCACTTTAATACGGTTAAACAGGTGTGGAAATGTTTGTCAGACAGTGCCACATCCTAGCCCTCATCACACAGGATGTGAGAGAGCATGTCCAGGGAAGGTGTGACCCCTCTCTGCCCAGTGCTCCCAATTCCCCTCCAACTGCACCCCTGAGGACTGCAGCTTGTGGCATGGGAGCATGGCACTGCGTGCAGCTGGTGCCAGGGGAGGAAGTACTTTATGTGGACAAGAACTTCCTGCAGGGATGAATTCCAGTGGATTCCAAAAACTCCATGCCAGTTTCCAAGCGCTGACCATGGGCACAGCTCCTGTGCACACCACTGTGTACAGAAGCTATCCACAGCTCTTTTTTCTTACCCCGACAGGAACAAACCCATGTCTGAATGTCAAAAACCCCTTAGCACATGGTGACCTCCAGGTTACTTGGTTCTCCTCATGCCTACGCTCGCTGCTGCCAGCCTCTCTGCTTCCCTGCTTGGAGAAAAGACCAAAACCTCTGCAGTGCTGAAGCTGTTTCAGACTGTGCTGTCCATCCAGTCTTATAGCTGAGCATATCTGTAGGATGCCCATCATGGCATTTCATTTCCAGTTCCCCTTCTAAACCAGACGCTTGACACCTGGCAGGACCAGACACACTTGTATAGGGAACGATAAGTAAATGCCTCTTAAAGGGCCCTCAAGGGGTACAGTCAAGGTTTATTTATACAAGGAGAACTGGCAAAGATCAGATTAGCAGATCTTTCAAAATCAGGCCAGGGCTGTAAACTGGAAGGGAATCAAATTCAAGTCCCAGTTAGTTTTAGATGACATCTTTCCTCAAAACTTACGTGAGAATTTTACACTCTTCTTCCTAGCTGCCGGTCACTTATATACTGTGAAAAGCAACTTAATCTTTTGTTAGTTATAGGCTGGAGACTTCAGTATATGAGATCTGTTTGGACATGACTCTCTCTAGTCTGTGTTTGAGGTTACCTCAATAAATGCTACCTCTGCTGTATCCAGAATGTTTGTACTCTGCCCTGGCCCCTAACTGATATGTCAAGAGCTATGTATTACGCACATACTTTCTTTTTTCTCATATCCCGGGCTTGTTAGATCGAATCAAACTGCACCCAACTCTTCATCTGTCCGTCACACATTGATCAAAGCACATAAGACTGTTTTAGAAAGGAAATGCCATTGAGAGCACTATGCCTTCTGTTGTCCAAAAAAAAAAAAAAAACCCTACGCTGAAAAGGAACCTGGTGTGATTACAAAGAGCCCATGTCATCTCTACCTCCAGGTCAAAGCACAGACACTAGAGAGGAAAAAGGTTCATGTCACTGACCATCTCCTCCTAGCCTGGTTTCTGTCACTCAAGTGTTCTGTGAAAGACCTTTTTCAATGTCGATAACTATCATGTGAATCATTTGCCATAGCGGTATAAGAGAAAATATTTCCAAATTTTCCTTGGGCAACATGGTCTAGTATTCTATGAAATACTGCCTTTATTTATATGGATACATCTCACAGACAGGAAAGCCAGCGAGCTTTAAAGAGAGGGTAAGAGGGCAGAAGATGGCATACAGCACAGCCAACTACATGAGGCGGCTCACCACGAGGTACAAAACATTATCATGGGTCCTGCCACATCATCGGTTGTTAATATCTTCCTGCTGCATGCACTAAACTGAAATATAAACTGAAAATGGGGAATGGCTTTAAGCTGAAAGAGGGTAGATTTAGACTAGATGCTAGGAAGAAATTCTTCGCTGTGAGCGTGGTGAGACATTGGCACAGGTTGCCCAGAGAAGCTGTGGATGCCCCATTCCTGGCAGTGTTCAGGGCCAGGCCGGGCAGAGCCTTGAGCAACCTGGTCTAGTGGAAGGTGTCCCTACCCATGGCAGGGGGGTTGGAACTAGATGATCTTAAGGTCCTTTCCAACCCTAACCATTCTATGATGATTCTATGATATCCGTCCTTAATTTCACCCGTCTCTCTGATGTTTCCCACTCCCACTGGAATTCTGTTGTATATGACCAGGTTCTGCTCTCAGTTCTCCCCCAGTGCTGCAGGAAACTCTCAGGGCCCAGAGGCGGTGCCAGGACTTTCTTGTGGCACAGAGGGTGCTTAGCTGCAGCTTTCAGTGATGGCCTGACTCATTGTACAACCACCTGCACACATGTGGCTTTTGTGTTTCCTTGTATGCAAATGTCACTGGTGTTTATTCACTGTGTCATCTCACACCCTCACTTATTACTTGCTGCTGCCTTCTGTGAACTACATTTTGTCACCCTCTTTCTGAATGGAGTGTTTAATTTAAGGGCAATGGCAGGGCTTTTTACCTTCCTTATTTTCCACTCAGATTTGCATATGTGCATCACTCTTCATTGACAGCGAACTTCTCTGTTACATAAGGACATGTACAAACCCACCCTTCCCTGCCTGCCCTGTTTCCTTTTCTGTATTCTTGCTTTCTAGGTCTCCTTGCCCCATTACAACTTGTGGATTTGGTCTAGTTCTGTTGCTCCAGGTGCAGACGCCAGAACCTCAATAAAAGTCAATTAGTCTCTTTGCTGAATTCGTGCCATTCTTTCACTGTCCTTGTTACTGTTTTTCTTAGTCTCATCCCATCTTTGAATATTTTACATATGCACAGCAACTCAAGATTTACTTCCCTGATTCCAGCCCTTTGAATCACTGAACACTGCTGACTGCATGAGGAGTGCATGGGTCAGCAATGAACTCTGGAAAAGGACAGCAACCATATTTATAAATATCTGATCCCAGAAAATACCTCCTGCTGCTGTGTGTGATATTCATACCATTAGCAAATTAACGCAGGGTGCAACTTTAGAAACCAAGAAAGGCTACCCCAAGTCAACCCCTTTGTGACTGTGAGGAGTTTATCAAAAACAGGTGCCTCACACATCTTACCCTGGAAGTAGCCTTGGAGCAGCTCAGAAGGACCCGTGTGGGGCACCACTGCCCGGCAAGACACAGGGAGGGCTGTGCTGGCAGCAGGAACCCCACTGCGGGCCCAGCGCTGAGCCGCGGCACCACCAGTCACAGGCGTGACCGGGACTCAGGGAGCGCTGGGGTAGGAGGTCGGCTCCCCCGGCTGCAAGGACAACATCTGGTCCCTGCCCCACTTCCCAAGAAGCGCCGTGCCCGGGGAGC
>NW_009931681.1:0-4022 GCF_000696875.1 Nestor notabilis | reverse complement strand
GGTCGGCGTAGACCACGCTCTGGGCCATGCTTGCAGGCTCCCCAGGTGGCAGCAGAATGAGGACTCGGTCCTGCCTTGCTTGGACAGGCTGTGCCAGAACCATGTGGGGTGGAGACACTTCTTGATCAGAAAAGCAGAAGTACTTTTATTTGCAAATGCGGTTTTATTTCTGAGGCTGCTCTTGCTGCGCAGTGTGTGGGGGTGAACGATCTCCGCCCTGGGCAGCACACTCTGCCTCCATCTCCCCAGGCTGTGAGGAGCCACAGGAGCCCATGTGTGCTGGTCACCCCAGGGCCACGCTGCCCCATGCATCACCTTCCTTCTCCCGCTTGGGAGGCACTCTGCAGTGACTGTGGAGATCTGGCCTCAGCATTTCCCAGGCAGATCTCCAAGGGATTTCCATGACGGAGCTGCATGCTGCTGGCATGACACATGTGGTCCATATCAAAATCATAATAGCCCCCCAGGCCAAACCCTTCCAAGCCAAGCTCCTACAGGCCTTTTAGCCTCCCACCCACCACCCATCCTCAAGGCAAAATGAGGGCATTTCCTGTGACCTCCTCAGGCTGGACGGGAACCAGAAGACAAGCTGCTGCCCAGCCCTCCATGGGACAGAGGAGGCTTACCCAAACAGAATAAACCCTGGACAGCCACCACCACAACCAAAAGCCCACAGCTTTGTGGGAATCTGCTCCAGCCTGCGCAGGAGCTATTCCATGCTGCCTCCAGAACATGAGGGTGCTCATGTCGATGCCACTTCCTCCAGTGCTATTTCCCACCCACCAGCAACGTGACTGGATCAGGCAGCCAGATAAAGCACCTCCATCCCATCACCCTCATCCCCCAAAGCCAGCCGTAGTATTCAAGTGCCAGAGTTTATTGGCAAATTGTGGAGATCCAGCAGGGTAAAGGGGTCTGAGTAAGGAAGCAGCAGCACCCAGGGATGCCCATGTGCTGGGGTGGGACAGGCTGGAGGTCCCCATGGTCATCAGCGCCCCACGCAGGTGTAAGTGGTGTTTCCCCAGAGGAGAGCGGGTGGTGAGGACCGGAGCCACTGCAGGGTGGATGCACGCTGCTCACAGACCCAGCCGAGGGCTTCCCCGCACAGACCACCCGACAGCCCCAGCCCTGACACCCGGCCACAGGCCAGGAACGAGTTGGTGGAGCGAATGATTGGGAAGAGCCTGCAGGGAGAGAGAGGGCTGAGATAGGATGGGCAGGGAGGGCTCCCCCCCCCCCAGCCAGTGATCAGGGATGTTGTGGGGCAAAGCTCTCCCTCCCCAGGGAACACTGTGCCCTGACACCCTCCTCTTAATTAAGACACATGCTCTGATCCCCCCGACCCTACCCCTGCCTGACACCCCTATCATGCACACAGCACCCCCAGGTCTCTCCTGGCAGGGCTCAGCACCAGTTGCACTAAGCAAAGCCTGAGAACCTGCTCTTGGGGAGCCATACCAGCCCCTCACCCAGGTGGGATGTGGGCACCATGAAACCATCCCTTCCCAGTGCAGCTCTCGGAAGACAAGAGGTAGCCAAACGTGGAGCACATCCCTGCATGCCACTGGGCTGTCTGTCTCCCCATCACCTCCCCAAGCCCTGATCCTCGTCCCCAGCGAGGGACAAGCAGGCAGCCTCACCCCTTCAGTGCAGTGCCATCCAGCCACTTCCAGTCATATCTGGAGCCATCCCGCTTCAGCCCCACATGGAAGACCTCCGTGTTGGCTGTGCGTATCAGGAAAGCCTAACACAAGAGAGGACCTGCATGAGCTATCTAGGGGGGGAAACTCAGGCCCCTCCCAGTGATGGGGGCTGCTCAGTACAGACACAGCATCTCCAGCTCTCTGTCTGGAGGCTTGGCTAGGCTTTGGGCATGTGGGCCAGAGCCAGGGAGCTAGATGTTGCCAGAGATGATGCTGCTGAGGGACCTTGAGGTGGTCACAAAAGCACAGCCCAATTCCCATGGGGAGCTGGACCAGCCAGGCTGGGTGCACTCACCAGGGTGGTGTTGGCTCGGATGGTGACCAGCTGTGCCCCTCTGGAGCAGCAGTCCTCTCTGCTCTGCTCCCAGCTCTTCTTGGTGAAGGAGAAGTAGTAGCACTGCCCCGCATCCCAGAGCCAGCCGGCCGGGCAGAACTGGCACTGCCCTGCACACCAGAAACACAGCTTGCACCCAAGGGACAGGAGGGTGACAAGGGACAGCCAGGGTACCAACCAACCCAATGCACTCCCATGGATACCCCTTGGAGAGGACCCTCCACTTGCCCTTACTCTGGAGCCCAGATCCCAGATCCCAGTGCAATGGGCTGGTTACACGAAGGTGACAGCATCAGGCAGATGGGTTAGGGAAGAGAGCTCCAGATCTGGGGTTATGATACAGCATCATTTGCAAAGCACTGGGAATGCAGTCAAGATTTCAGCTTCACCAGAGACTGATTGAAAGGCAGCCCCCAGTGCCATCCAGCACATGGAAGACATGATCCTGGTGCTGGTGGTTGTGCCTGGGCAATGCTGAGCTGTGCTGGGGTCATCTCTTCCAAAGAGATCCCAGCAGCGCAGCCTGTTCAGCAGCACGAGGGCAGCACCATGCCATGAGCCAGGGGACAGGCAGCAAGGGTGAAGGAAGGCTGGGGGAAGGCATATTCTGGAGTAGGGCCTCTTGAAAGGAACCTCTTAAACACCCAAAACCTCTCCAAACTTCACCCAGGAGCTCACCAGGCTTTCCTACCTCCTTGTGTCTGTTGCCCATAGCTGGGGCTCTCCTCCATGCTCCACGCACCATGGGTGCAGCTCGCCTTTTGTCCTAAATCTACAGGAGAAGAGTACAAGAGTGTCACTGCAAACCCTGGGCTCCTGTTCCCAGCAGCATGTAGTGACCTCTCCCATGGGACAGCCTCACAGCTGAGGGCATCCCCTCCTTTAGGTGACCTGCCAGCCAAGCCTGTCAAGGTCCCCGTGGTTTTTGCTGTGCTTGGGAGCCCATCATAAAACAGGCTTTTGGGGAAAGTGCTTTTTTCAGTTTCAGTGTCACCACTCTCCTTCCTGTTTTCATTTCATTGCCATGTGATGGGCCAGGATGCCCTGACATAGTCCCCAAGCCCACACTGACCCACCAGCTTCCTCTCTCAGCCAGGCAGGCAAGGTCTTGCCTCACCAACTTTCCTGCTTGCCCAGAACCCGCAATGCCCTCAGTCCCAAGCTTTGTCTATTGGTACATGGGTACCATGGTTCCAACCCCAACCCCAACACCCTGACCAGAGAGGTCCAGACACAAGCAGATACTCACAGTGGAAGCTCAAGCTGATGAGGATGATTTGTACCAGCAGGAGCACCAGGGAGAGGACAGCCAGGCTGAGGGCAGCCCAGCACCAGGGCAGCCGCACCGTCTGCTGAGGAGCTAAAAAACAGAGTTAACATGGGCCCTGGGGGCTTGCTTGTAGCAGTGGGGACACCTCCAGCCAGGAAAGGTCTGTGAACCCTGGGCAGGGTCTCAGGAGGCAGTCAGGAAACCCAGGAAAACTGAGGGAGAGCCTGTTTGCAGCAACTTGATCCTCTCAGTGCCTCTCTGCAGACAGCGCTTGGCATGGGGCAGGGAGAGCAGACTGGGGTGCAGTAGACATCCCCTGCCTTTGAGCCCCTCCTGCCCCCTGCCCTAGGAGCAAGCAGTCTGCAACAGTGCTGGAGAGGAGTGTCTGGGAGAGGGTACCCAAAAGGGGGGGAGAGGGCAAGCAGGGCTTGGGGAATGGTCCTGCAGAGGGCAAGGGGCTGCAGGAGGGCAGAGGATCCTCCAGGAGAGCTGGGGTGTCAGGGGCTGGGAGCAGTGCACCGTTACCTGGGGTGGGGGGCAAGCGCAGGTCGGCGTATGTGACCCCCTCGTCCATCCCTCCCTCTGTCTCTCACTCTGCACCCCAGAGCAGAAGCAGTAACCCCTTCCCAACCTCATTTGGCAGCTGGCTGTGACGTGAAATGGAAAGTGTCACTTCCTGGTAGGGTCCCCAGGGGCACCACCTGGGACACAACCC
>NW_009931680.1:0-3366 GCF_000696875.1 Nestor notabilis | reverse complement strand
TTTTGGTAACGATGTGCTAAAATCTCTCCTGCAAACCGGTAAGTACAACCTTTCTGGATCCTTTTGTTTCCATCTAGGGTCAAAGACACCCCCTCTTCCAAAAAGAAGATATAATAATCCTATTTATTTATTTATTTTATTATAGCCATTGCAGAAAAGAAAGAACTTAAGTGGCTAATATCTTGCAAAGGAGACAGAAAGACTTATACTGCAACATAGCTCTCACCTCTCTCTGTTCTTCCCAATTAGACGCTGGTTTTAATTGCAGAGAGGTATTTTTTTTTTTCATGCTTTCAACCATCTCTTTCCCACAGGGGAGGGTTTCATTTACAAGTTGATCCTAAGGATTTCTGTTCCTCTGGCATTCTCTTCCCTAAATGTATCTTTCTGCTCTTAAGTTTGTGGATGGGGGGCACGTTTTTCTAGTTCTTGCACGAGGAAGGCAAAAAGGACCTTTTCTACTGAAAGATTAAGACTAAAAGCAACAATCGCTCTGAATAATTCTAATGGGCATTTCAGAGATTCAAGGAAGGCTGCATCACTGCCGTTATTATTACCATCCTTATCATTTCTCTGTGCCCATACATTTAAAATACCTGATGAAAGGAACGGTGAAACCATATGTTGAAGGAGCTGCATCTCATTAGTCCAGTATTATTTTCATCTGATTGGAGAAGAATGGTGTCTTCATTCGTAAATGTATATAGTAGGATAGATAATTTACTGGCTGGTAAGTGTCGAGGTATTTTTTTCTTCCACTTTCAGCTTTTTAACCGCGTCTCTTGCTTGGTCCTGGGGTGCAGAATACCCTAATCCAAGGCAAGATGAGTGTTTCAATCCTAGGTGCCTCTTCAGCTGTCACTTCCCTTTAGATCTGCTCATTGCATGGGCATGTGCTTTAGAAAGATTAATCATCTCTAAATGCTTTAATCAGCTAAAATGACTAATATGTGGTATGTATTTATCTGATAATATACCAGTTGCATTAATTCATCGGCGCATCTGTAAAGGGAAGATTTTCTTTTAAATCAGGGTTGTTGACCATTTACTATTTTAAAGATGATACTGTGGGGATTTATGAAGGGAACCGTTTTGCCAGGGACACCAGCAAAGCTTGCACATTCCTTTGAACTTACATTATGGAATACATTGAGTTGGGAGGGAGAGAAATTTGAGGACTGAGATTCAGTAACTTTGGGAGTTTGCATGTATGAAAGATGTGGTGCGACACTGGAGAAATCTACCCACTGATATTTCCCCCCCATAGTCGATGCAGGCTGTGATGGCTACAAAGCTAAAATTGCAAATGAGTATCAAATATGTGTAGTCCTAACCCCTGGTCCTACAGTGTAAAACATGTAAAGATGCAACATGTTCACCTTGTGTGCTCAGTGTTGCTGTGTTGGTCTACATGTGCTGTCCTCTTAATAGGTGGCATTTACCAAAGGGAGGAGGGGGATAAGGGTGGATGATATCGCGTGATTAAACCTTCTAACATCTCTTAAGTATAAATCAGGGCACAGCTTGCCCATCTGACAGCCTTAGAGTTGGTTGTGAACATCTGCTCAACAATTTCTGAACTTCCCAGGAGCCTAACACAAGTCTAGCAGGTAGGGGCTTAGGAAAAAGAGTGGGGCAGGACAAAAATACTGAAATCTGCATTTTTCTTCCCATTGCAGTTTTGCAAACATCAAGAAATGATGAAACCTTCCACAGCAGAGACACTTCATAAAGGAAGGATGTTGTGGATAGTTCTTCTAAGCACAATTGCTCTAGCATGGACTACACCAATTCCCTTGATAGAGGACTCGGAGGAACTCGATGAGCCCTGCTTTGATCCATGTTACTGTGAAGTAAAGGAGAGCCTTTTCCATATACATTGTGACAACAAAGGATTTATAAATATTAGTCAGATAACACAGTCATGGTCGAGACCGTTTAAACTTTATTTGCAGAGGAATTCCATGAGGAAATTGTACACCAACAGTTTTCTTCACTTGAACAATGCTGTGTCTATTAACCTTGGGAACAATGCACTGCAGGACATTCAGACAGGGGCTTTTAATGGGCTCCGAGTTCTGAAGAGGTTGTATTTGCATGAAAACAAATTGGACATTTTCAGAAATGACACTTTCCTAGGTTTGGAAAGTCTGGAATATCTGCAGGCAGATTATAATGTCATTAAACGGATTGAAAGTGGTGCGTTTCGAAACCTAAGTAAATTGAGGGTCCTCATCCTAAATGACAATCTTATCCCTATGCTTCCCACCAATTTATTTAAGTTTGTGTCCTTAACCCACTTGGACTTGCGTGGGAACCGGCTAAAAGTCCTTTCATACCGTGGGATGTTGGACCATATTGGCAGGAGCCTGATGGAGATCCAGCTGGAGGAGAACCCGTGGAACTGTACGTGTGAGATCGTGCAGCTGAAGAGCTGGCTGGAGCGCATCCCCTATACTGCCCTGGTGGGGGACATCACCTGCGAGACCCCCTTCCACTTCCATGGGAAGGACCTGCGGGAAATCAAAAGAAGTAAGCTCTGTCCCATGCTGTCCGACTCTGAGGTGGATGCCAGCCTAGGCATTCCTCAGCTGTCGTCCAGCAAGGAGAATGTGTGGCCTACGAAGCCTTCGTCCATGCTGTCCTCCTTCCATTTCACTGCTTCCTCTGTTGAGTACAAAACATCCAACAAGCAGCCCAAACCCACCAAGCAGCCCAGGGCACCCCGGCCTCCCCCGACATCCCGCGGCTGTCCGACTCTGAGGTGGATGCCAGCCTAGGCATTCCTCAGCTGTCGTCCAGCAAGGAGAATGTGTGGCCTACGAAGCCTTCGTCCATGCTGTCCTCCTTCCATTTCACTGCTTCCTCTGTTGAGTACAAAACATCCAACAAGCAGCCCAAACCCACCAAGCAGCCCAGGGCACCCCGGCCTCCCCCGACATCCCGCGGCCTATCCCCTGGGCCAAACCAGCCACCAGTGGCTGCCTACCAGACCCGGCCCCCTATCCCCATCATCTGCCCTACTGGCTGCTCTTGCAGTTTGCACATCAATGACCTTGGCCTGACAGTCAACTGCAAAGAACGAGGGTTTCACAACATCTCTGAGCTCCTGCCCAGGCCCTTGAATGCCAAGAAGCTGTACCTGAGCGGGAATTTGATCCAGAAAATCTACCGCTCTGATTTCTGGAATTTTTCTTCCTTGGATCTCTTGCACCTGGGGAACAATCGGATCTCCTACGTGCAGGATGGGGCTTTTATCAACCTACCGAATCTCAAAAGCCTGTACCTGAACGGCAATGACATCGAGCGGCTTACCCCGGGCATGTTCCGGGGCCTGCAGAGTTTGCATTACCTGTACTTCGAGTA
>NW_009931679.1:0-1988 GCF_000696875.1 Nestor notabilis | reverse complement strand
AGATAATCCTCCTCTTGCTTCCCAAAGCAGAAGAAATGAGGGATTTACCAGGCGGGAGCAGCCTCCGCTTAGGGAGGAGGAGGAAGAGTAGGAGGAGGAGGATGGAGCCTCTGCTCCAGTCCGCGGTGCGGGAGCTGCTCCGCCAGCACCAGCCTCGGCCTCTGGCTTTTGCTCGCGGGAGAGACAGGGAAGCCACCGCGAAAGGCTGCCCATCCCTGCTGCCTCCGCCATCCCTGCTGCCTCCGGGCTTCCCGGACCCCTCCATCCATCCCCGGCCACCTGCGAATGGGGCAGGAAATAGGTGAAACTAATCTAATCAGCGTTTGTGTGAGGCGGTGGAGGAGAGCAGAAAACCTGGACCTGGATCCCCTAGTTCACTGGGGTCGTGTTCACAGTACTGCACCCCCCACACCCTCCAGCTTGGCCTGGCGAACATCCTTTCCATGGATGCCCTTGCGAGGAGTGAGGAGGGTAGTGGAGGTGGGGAGAAGGGCAAGGTGCCCAAACGGTGCTCACCTGTTATGTTCAAGGCATCACCCCAATCCTGAGGACCCCTAGTTATGGCGGAGACCCCTGGTCCCCACATCCTGTTGCTCCAGGGCAGCAGGTTGCAGGAGAAGCCTCTCCCCATCCATCTGTCAGATGCTTGCTGAAGGAGGAGACCCCAGCTGGCCTCAAATCTCAGGGGAAGTGCTGTTTGCTGCTGTCAGCCGTGTTGCACAAAACACATTTTCCCACTGCTCCAGAAGCACGGATATGGATAAACAAGGGCAAAGCCACCAGGTGACAGGGCAGAGGAGACTCGGGCTGTGGACAGGGGAACCTCGGGGGTCTGTAAGTCCAATGCCACAAGCATTCTTGTGCATTTGGAGAGTCAGAAGGCCAAGCCACAAGCCGCAAAGCCTCAGCAACCCAGATGCAGATCCCAGTGGAGAAGCAAGTGCAGGGCCAGTGTGTGCTTTGTGTAGGGCCACAGTGAGACCAGTGATTGTCAGGAAAGTGTGGGACTTTGTGCTTGGGGCTGGGAACAGCTGGGATGACCAAGGCAATGTGGCAAAAGCCCCATTGTACCCAGGTCCAAGATCCTGAGGTGACACAAAGAAGGAATTGTCCTAAGGATGGTCCTGAAGGTATTTCCTCACCAGAAGGCACAAAGATTACCATCAATACAAGCTGTGATGCTGAGCTGGCCTGGCCTAGCTGCTCTGCAGTGGTGCTGTGTCACCACAGCCCCATAGTTGCTCTTTTCATGCTCATCTACCCCCATCCTGGGTCCCAAACATGATATTAGAGGTGCTGGCCACCATACAGGGAAGTCCTGGGACTGATGTCCACAGGCCTCACATCAGTTAAACCCCACCTGAGAAGGACAGAAGCTGTTTCCTGGTTCCCCATTTCCACTCTTTGCTGCATATGTGCTTTGCAGGGTGGAGAGCCCAAGAGAAAAATGTGAGTCTGTGTTTGGCAAACAGGGGGCTGCTGAGGACATCAGCAGAGATGGAACACTCACTGTGGTAGGAATCAGACTGCTGAGACCCTGCTGGGTGTCCCTTGGTGTGCCAACATTACCAGGAACCGTGTTCCCAATGCTCACTGCATTCCTGGGCTGAATCGTGAGGGCTGGGAGAAGAGGGGAAATGCACTGTGTGTTTTTTGTCACCCTGGTGTCTGCAGGCAGCTCTGTAAGCTCCTATTCTGCATGTGCATCCGTTCCTGCTTCTCATGCCATGTGAAGGCTGACATCTGGTGCCAGCCAGGCTGCTCATTTAACAGAGGATTGCTGGAAGGACACAGAGACGCACAAGCTGTCAGAGCAAAAGCTGTGGCTCCGGCACTGAGTTGGCAGGGGCAGATACAGAATCCCAGACTGGTTTGGGCTGGAAGGGACCTTAAAGCTCATCCAGTTCCAGCCCACTGCCACGGGCAGGGACACCTTCCACCAGACCAGGCTGCTCCAACTTGGCCTTGAACACTGCCAGGGATGGGGC
>NW_009931678.1:0-2745 GCF_000696875.1 Nestor notabilis | reverse complement strand
TGGCTTCTCCAGGAGGGCTCAAGGCGACTTTTCAAGTCAGACTCTCCCCGAGCCCCCTTCCCCTCGCTGTTACCCTCTTCACAGCCGCGGGGAGGTCACAGCTCCGGAGGCTCTGAGCACACAGAGCACCTGCCTGCAGCAGAGGAGGCGACGAGCTCCCCCAGCCCTGCCCGCAGCACAAGGCCCGGGCTGGGTTTCCATGTTTCCCCTCCCCTGTGGCTCTGAGCAGTAACTGCTGCAGGGGAATCACCCAGCAGGGCCCTTGGTGTAAAGAGGTGGTTTGAGGAGGCACATGAACGGCGTGACCTTGAAACCAGCTCTTCTTTGTGACAGGAGAGGATGTGGCAGCGCGTATCGCAGTGTCCTCACTGGGAATTCAGCTCCGCAAACACCACTAACACGCTCCCAGTGCACTCGCTGAGCCCATCACCTCCTCTATGTTCTGTCTTTCATGACACAGGACGTTCCCAACAGGATATGGAACCCCCCCACTTTGTCAGCTCACCCACAAGTATTGGCTTTGCAAGGGCAACGCTCACAACCTGCTCTAGTGGAAGGTGTCCCAGCCCATGGCAGTGGATTGGAACCGGATGAGCTTTAAGGTCCCTTCCAGCCCAAGTCAGTGGGATTCTGTTTTTCCATGGCTCTGAGCTGTTTAAGGACATCTCCCACCTGACTTACTCCACATCACCCTTCCATATTCCCTTTCTACTTGACCAGTCTCCATAGCTGGGAGATTGCCCTCTCCAAGCAATCCATCAACTCACCCAAGGACCTCCCCACTGCTGGAGCAGAACATAAGGAAGAACAAAATAAAGCCACCGGTTTATTTAGAGAAATCTCTTCTTTAATTGTCAGCCTGGAGCGCTCGGGTGGAAGCAGGCTCGAACCGCAGAGCACAGAGTGATGGAAGCCACGGCCAGGACCACAGGCTGTCACATAGCGAAGAGGATAAGGAATGCCACCATCAAACAGAAGAGCCCCATGGCCTCGGACAGGGCAAAGCCCAGGATGGCGTAGGAGAAAAGCTGCTGCTTGAGGGACGGGTTCCTGCACGTCAGTACCAGGGGGAACAAAGCAGAGAGAGAAGGGAAACAGAGAGGGATCCACAGTGAGGGAACCAAACCCAAACCAGAGCCTGTGTCATACAACGCAGGGATTCTGTCACATCAGCAACAGGTTTTGGAGCACAAACCACTTTAGGGCAGACTTCCAAAGACTGGAATGAGACAGCCATAGTTTCTCCCTGGCTTCAGTGGTGGAGGCATCCTGAAGCCCAAGGGCTTAGTGCCACCCAAAGGCTTAGTGCCACCCACCCTGGTGGTACCACGCAACAGCTCCTGCTAACAACTCGTGCTGCACTTCCTCTGGAGGCAGAGAGCTCCACAGAGCAGCTGCACCGTTTACAAGGAATTACAGGGTGGATTCAAACAACTCAGGTTTTGCTTTCTCCACTTTAATTGCACAATGGATTCTAACAACCATTTTCCAGTCACACACATCGAGCTGGATTCGCATTCCAGAGAAAGCTGGAACTGCTTTAGGTTTAGTGCTGGAAGAAGGGATTCGCTTCAAGCCAGCCTGGTGACCCTCCTTACCTGGCATAGCCAATGATCAAGCTGCCAAACACCGTCCCAATCCCTGCTCCTGAGCCAGCCACCCCGACCGTGGCAGCGCCGGCGCCGATGAACTTGGCGGCAGTGTCGATATCCCGGGAAGCGGCGCTGGTCTGGAATTCCCGGCGGGAGAGCTGCGGGTGGGACACGCCAGAGGGCTGCGGGAGGCAGGAGAACACGCACAAATGACACTTCTCATCACCTAAAAAGACTTAGTAAAACATGATCAGTGTCGCTCGAGGCAGAGCAAGAGCAAACCCACCCCCAAATCCGGGCTAGAAGCTACATCCCTCTATCAGCCACCTTCTCGATACACAAACTTACTCCTCCAGGGCAGGAGGAGCCATCGAGTACAAAGGCAGCGAGCACAGAAGGCCAGGACCTGATTTACCCACTAAGAGCCTCACCTGTAGAGTCTGAAGCTCAGGCCTGCTGAAAACAGACACCGAAACTGGTCTGGCCAGAGCCCTGGAACAGCACCGGAACTGAAGTGAAACACAATGAACTATTAGTGGATGTGCCCACAGCAGCGCTCGGGAAAGAGCAGTTACTTCATCAAGAACAGGCTTAGATGGTCTGAAACCATCTCGAGTATGAACCAGGACTAAAAAGCAAAGGGATGTGCACACACAGGGCATTCCTCTCAGCCAGCTGGAACAAGCCCATGAGCAAAACTACCCCAGACACAGGCTGCAGCAGGGGAAGCGTCACATCTGCCACAGCCCCACACATCGGTTCCCCAGGTCATGCCTCAGAAGAAAGAGGTGGTTGAGCACCTCAGTGCCCACCAGCTCCTTCTCTCTGCGAAGCCCCTGGGCCCGCAGCTCACTGCACGTCCCCCAGGGCCGATGGTATCACCCAGAGGTCACCTTGTTTCCCCCCTCCTCGTTAAACCCGCAGCTGAGGGTGGCCAGGACAGTGTGTTCCCCCCCCAACACACACAACCACCACCGGGTACCCCCGCTCTGAGGAAAGGCGACTCACCACAGCCGGGGAGCCCAGGAGAGCCAGAGGAGCCTGCATTTTGCTTATCCTAATGGAGAACAACGGGAAACAAGAGGAACTGGGAATGCTGCTCCCGGCCGACACCCCCCGCTGCACCCGAGGCTTGGGCCTCCGCACACCCCCG
>NW_009931677.1:2654-4136 GCF_000696875.1 Nestor notabilis | reverse complement strand
GAAACCTTCCCGGGGCTACTCGGATCTTGGGAAAAATCCCATTCCCAGAAAGTACTAGAAAAAACTAAAACCAGCCCTGTGTCCACAGGGAATGCTCGGCTTAGAGATGGAGTATTTGTGAGTGTTTCTTGCTCAATTTTTGTTCCAGGAAATAAACTCCATCAGTAACCTCTGTGTTGACTGTACCTGCCTCCAAAATAGAGCTAACAAAAGTAAACACTTCCAAAGGTGGAGGACCCTTTTGACACGCTGCTTTGGGCAGTTGCACACCCGTGAATATCTCACGCGTTCGGCGTGTCCCTCGGCCGAGGAACCGGCACCGTTGGCTGCGACTGTGCGGCACCCACGCCGCGCAGAGCTACTCGAGGTGGGAACAGAGAAATCAAGCGGAAACCAAAGGCGCGGTACATCCGCACTGCGGCCGTCGCAGGGGGCCTCTTGCCGCCACTGCCGCGCAGCTACGGCTTTTCCCTGCCAAAATACCACTGCGTGCTCCGGAGCTGGATGAGTCCGGTTGACCGGGGGCTTACTGACCGCCCGGGACAATTTTTGGCTCAGTTTTCTTTTACTTAGCAAGACTCCAAGTACGAACGAGGGGGAGATTCAGCTGCCAGGCTATGGGGGGAAATACCTTAACAACTACAGCGATATTTATTGTCTTTCTTAATGAATAAGAGAGGGACGATCCCAGTTACCGCTAGGCCTTCGCAGATGATGTGCGCACAAGGAAGTCAGTTTTTGCCTGCGTGGCTGCGTTCCCAGTCGGCCCAGGGAGACCGACGCTTAACGGAAACTTCTCCAGGAATATTTCAATTTTATTTTCTTTGTCTGGAAATTAAAAACAACCACAGCAACAGCTCTTTCCCGAATAAATGTTAGTGCTCGCTCGGGTGTGCAGGTCTCCGACACGCGTTTCCCTTGTCGCCGCCCCGATCTGCAGCACGGATCTCTCTGCGGCAGCGCCTGCAGGGACTTGCTGCACCAGGGCTCGTCCACAACCGCAGCACAGGGAAGAGGCTTTTACCCTGACCTGCGACCTAACATGCCCCTGACAGTGGCAAGGGGTATTATTTTGAAAAACGATGGGGTTTTAACGTGTCAGGCTACTGGGTTTCCTTAACCGCGACGCCACCAGCCCCACATCCTTCCTGGACACTAGGGGTACCGGTGTATTTATGCAAATCCATGCAGCAAAATGTTTACTTCACCGCTTTGCTGCAGGTTCTCCTCGTTTCCAACCTTTAACCAACTGCGCGATTAAAATAAACCGAGAACAATAGCTCCTCTCGCTTGTACCTCCCTCTAGAGCTACTACTTTGCAGGAATGGAAACGTGCCTGGCTCAGTGGCAAGGAGGAGGTAAAAGGAAGGGAAACGAAATGAACCAAGACCGACGTATAATTCCCAACACCGGGCATGGTGGTTCCCCCCGCGCCGGATTCGTCCCCGGGAGCTGAACAGTGGGGGCAGGCGAAGGGCCGTA
>NW_009931677.1:1927-2589 GCF_000696875.1 Nestor notabilis | reverse complement strand
TTAGCACTGGGCGGACACGGCGGGTGCCGGAACATCCGTAGGCCCCTGAATGTGTGCTTCCGAGCGGGGCCCCGGCTCGACCCCTGATCGTTGCTCGGACAGATAATGTAAATTTCTCGTGTTCGCGGCAGTGGCTTGAGCGTCCCTGAGGTCCCCTTCACGTAACTGTCACTCACGGGGGCGTGAGGCCTTGGGGAAAAAAATGACGCAGATATCTTGGTAGGGATTTATACCTCATACCTCAGCCCTCTGCCTGCTGTTCCTAAAAAAGACTGCTCCCGTTAGTCCTCTCAGATACCGCGGCCTGCGGGACCCTGCCGCGGAGCGGGAGAAAGAGGAGGGAGAGGAAAAGGGGAATAAATTAAGCCGGTTTACTGATCAGAGCGGGCTCCGCTCCCTGTGGATGCGGGGAACAGTGCGGCAGGCTCTGCTCTCGCTGGTTGCGGCCTCCGCAGTGAACGCACCCAAGCCGTGTCATAATATTTAGGGACAAAAATGCCCTTCTCTCCGTTTTCGCGTGTTTTGGGAGCACTACCCATTACAGGTCCCGAGAAAACCCCACGTAAGTCCACAAAAGCTTTGCATTTCTCCTGTCGTCTGCCATCCGCAGGGTCGCCTAGGCCCGGTTTGGCTTCGGTTGGAAGCCCAGCACCGGTAGGAAG
>NW_009931677.1:0-1768 GCF_000696875.1 Nestor notabilis | reverse complement strand
GAAAACCAAGGTTTGCATTCAATGTGCCCTTCCCAGATCCCACAGAAACACCCAGTGCACGAGGAAAGAGGGAAGAAAGGCGCAGGGGGGAAGTTAGTCCAGACGTGGAGGGGCTCTGGAGGTTACCGGAGGAGTAGATTATGAAAAAGATATCAAGATGCCGATACATTTTATATTTGAATAAATTTGGTTTATTTAAATCAAATATCATAGCAGAAGGTTAAATATATTTCTAAGATATTTTCTTCGAATTTATTAAATTTATTTAATTTACTCAACATAAGAACAAGAATTAAAATAGTACAAGTGCACTTGTCTTGATTAATAAAGCATCGTTAGATGTCTTGCATATTGGTATTCATTATTAGGAAGTTTATTTTGTTTCCCGCAATCAAAGTCTTTTAAGATTAAAAAAAAAGGAAAAAAAATATCATTAGAAATGTATCGCTACAAACTCTGTATCAAATTTGCAAAAGAAGTAGGTGAACTGTTAAATCTAGAGGTTGTTCCGGATATGGTTAAAAACAAAACCACAAACAACTGAAGCACCCAAAGCAGAGAAACGTCAAGCGGAGGGACATTGGGTTGCTCGTCCCAAGGCAGGATCTCGTACAGGGGAAGACGAGCCGACATGTAGGACTGTGGCGCTGGTTGTTTCTGGTGGTCTTTCACAAAGGCTTTTAGGGCAAAATTTAATTCGTCTGGCCTTCAGCTCTGTCTTCTTCCAGATCATGTGCTTCCTTTTTGGCTTCCCCTTCCTTTCCCTCCTGTCTGGAAGCGGGGAATTTGTCCTTGTTGTTCTCTTTTTTCCATTTCATCCTCCTGTTCTGAAACCAGATCTTTACCTGCCTCTCGGTGAGTCCTAGTGCGTGGGACACTTCGATCCTCCTCTTCCTGGTCAGATAGGGGTTAAAGAGGAATTCCTTTTCCAGCTCTAGTGTCTGGAATCGACTGTATGTTTGTCTTCCTCTCCTCCTACCCGGCGCTGCTGTTTAAAACAAAAACACAAGGTTTTGGAAGTTGGTGTGGTCGTTCAAAACCAGGCGCAAGCAGGGACCGAGGGCTCGGGCCCCTCTGGAATCCCTCGAGAGAAGCCCCACAGGAACGCAGGGAGAGAAAGCAGAGGACACGGCAGAATCTAGAGTTCTACGCACAGTGCGGGACAAACAGCAGTAGCAGATGCACGAAGTGCCTCGGCTCCCCACCCCTCCACCAGGGTTTGCGGGACCGAGTTTACGGGATCACTTTATCATCTGCTGACCGGCACCCCCGGCCCTGCTCCCTCCCGTTCGGGCGGCGGCGGCAGGAGCCGGGTGAGCATGGCAGCTGCGCCTCGGTGTCCGAATGGACTTTAAAGCTACTCTTGGGGTGACAGCCGCCTTCTGAAGAGCTTTCGGTTTGCTTACTGTATCTCTTTATTATCGCAAGCCACCGCGGCGGTAGGAATCGCGGGGAGAGAGGCAGGGAACAAGGGCAGCAGAGGCAGGGAGCGAGAGGCAGCGAGAAAGAAGCGGGAGGAGGAAAAGAAAGTTTCGAACTCAGACGTGAGATGGAAGCAAATTTTTGACTGCGTCCAACCTTGTGGTCTCATCCAGGGAAACATTTGAGCAGGAGACGAGCTCTGATTTAAGTGGTCTGGTTCCTCGCCAATATTAGCACTGGACGATTTACAGTCAGGATATTGTACCAGCTCGGCCTCTTGCTGTGTCGTAAAAATCTGCTGTCTCTGTAAGTTATCGTATCCGTAAAATTTAGCGGGCTCCCCGTG
>NW_009931676.1:2806-3095 GCF_000696875.1 Nestor notabilis | reverse complement strand
GACATCTGGTACCCAGCAACACATCTGGCAGCCAGCAACACATCTGGTACCCAGCAACACATCTGGCACCCAGCAACACACATGGTACCCAGCATGGCAACACCTGGCACTCATCACCCAAAACCTTAATGCCCAGAAGCAGGCACCCAGCACCCAAACCCTCACCCACAGCACCCCCAGGCCCCGCACCTCTTGTCGGAGGGGTAGAGCTCCACGGTGAGCACGTCGAGGGAGTTCCAGGAGGCGATGCTGAAGCCGCCGCAGAGGCAGCGGCGCGCGATCATGGACG
>NW_009931676.1:2527-2778 GCF_000696875.1 Nestor notabilis | reverse complement strand
GATGCTGACGCCGCCGAAGAGGCAGAGCAGCGCGATCATGGCCGACTCGCTGTTCCCGAAGGACAGGAAGAAGCAGCTCACGCAGGACATGACGCTGGACCCGGCTGGAGGGGACACGGGACACATCAGAGGGGGCAAAGGGGACAAGTGTCCTCCCCACCCATAGGAAACCACGAGCATAGACCCCTCGGATGGGTTGGAAGGAGCCTTCAAGACCATCTGCCGTGGGCAGAGACACCTTCCACTAAAGC
>NW_009931676.1:1417-2467 GCF_000696875.1 Nestor notabilis | reverse complement strand
ACCTTCCACTAGAGCAGGTTGGAGCGTCTCCACGGTTGGAGCATCCACCATTCTCTGGGCAGCCCTGGAAGTGCTGGATGGAGCTTGGAGCAACCTGCTCTAGTTGGAACTGGATGAGTTTCAAGGTCCCTCCCAACCCATCGCATGGATCTGTGGGTCTCAGCATCCTTGATGCCCACCCAGCATGCGAAGGCGGCCGATCTTGTCCATGAGGAGAGCAGAGACGATGTTCCCAGGCAGGACGGCCAAGGTGCCCAGGAAGCTGACGAAGTAGATCATGTAGGCGTTGTTGTCGTCGCTGAAGTCCAGCTGGCAGCCCTCCTTGTTGTGCAGGAAGGTGCTGTTCACCACCTGGCTGTTGATGAACTTGTACTCGAAGAGATCTGTTGGCACCGAGAAGGTTTGGTAGGGTCAGACCCAACTCCATCACCCCCCGCTTTGGGGACCGTCCCATCTCCATCCCTCTGGGGACCATCCTCACCCTGATCCCCATCTCCACCACCCTCCTGCTTTGGGGACCATCTTGGTGGCATCACCTCCATCTCCATCCCTTTGGGGCCCATCTCGGTGGCATCACCCCCGTCTCCATCCCTTTGGAGACCATCTTGGCGGCATCACCCCATCTCCATCACCTTCCTCCTTTGGGGCCCATGCCACCACCACCCCTTTGGGGCCCATCTCGGTGCCTCCCCCCACATCATCTCCAGCCCTGGCCCCACTGACCCGTGTTGTAGAACACGGTGGAGATGAAGGTGCAGTTCTTGAAGAAGGTGTTGCTGGACGTGACGTCCTCGAAGTAACACTCCTCAAAGAGCGAGTCCTCGAACGTCACCGACTTCATCTGGGGGGGGCGGGGTGGGCCGGGATGAGCCGGGATGGGCCGGGATGGGGTGGGAGCAGTGGGCAGGGCCCCCGGGACACACTTGTCATTGAAGTACTCTCCGCCGCGGTGGATCTGGTTCTCGAGGGTGAAGTTGAAGGTGAAGTGCCGCAGCCTCTCGCGCGTGAAGAGCTTGGTGCGGGCGGCGTAGTCCAAGGTCTGCAGGGGCT
>NW_009931676.1:599-1024 GCF_000696875.1 Nestor notabilis | reverse complement strand
CCCGCCCCCCCCGTCCGACCCATCCCCTCCCACCCCATCCATCCCATCCCATCCCATCCATCCCATCCTATCCATCCCATCCCAGTGCCACCCATCCCATCCTATCCATTCCATCCCATCCCATCCATTCCATCCTATCCATCCCATTCCATCCCAGTGCCACCCATCCATTCCATCCATCCCATCCCATCCATCCCATCCCATCCCCTCCCACCCCACCGCTCCCCACACCTGAAGGACATGGTGAACCACACTCCCATCATCATCAGGGTGATGCGGCGGAACTCGGGCGCGAAGCACTGCTGGAAGTTGCTCCAGACCTGGGGGACACAGGGGGACACAGGGGTGACAATGGGGTGACAAAGGGGTGACACGGTGGGGGGGTGACAAAGGGGGACCCGGGGGTGCCAGGACCTCACCTGCTG
>NW_009931676.1:317-578 GCF_000696875.1 Nestor notabilis | reverse complement strand
GAGCCAGCGCCGGTACCACGTCCCTGTGTCCGCCTGGATCTCGATGAGCTCGTCCTCCCGCTTGATGGTCTTGATGTGGGTGACCTGTGGGGACACAGCGCGGGGACACCGGGATGCTCCGGCCCCGGGCCTCAGTTCCACCCCCCCAGTGCGATTTCCAGAGGTGGGAATGCGCAGCCCCTCCTGCAGCAATGGGGGGGCCTTACCGTGTAGACCCGCTCGGGGTGGCCCTTGGCTCGCAGGGTGGTGTCATGGACTTGC
>NW_009931676.1:0-213 GCF_000696875.1 Nestor notabilis | reverse complement strand
TCACCCCGGGGCCCTCCTTTGTCACCGGCCTGGTGGTCCCATCACCCACTTGGGGGTCTCTGACCAGCTCTTCCCATCTCCATCACCCACTTAGGGGGTGCCTGCAGGGGTCCCTTCATCTCCATCACCCACTTAGGGGTCCCTGTTCGGGTCCCACCTCCTCCAGGGGTGCCCTCACCTCCAGGAAGAAGCGGGGGCTCTCGGGCATGGTGG
>NW_009931675.1:6123-20151 GCF_000696875.1 Nestor notabilis | reverse complement strand
CGGAGCATCCATCAGGATGTTGCGTGGAGGAAGGGAGGCTCTGGCGGTGTGTGACAAAGGAAAAGGGCTTCAGGGGACTGCACGTGCATGGAGGCAGCTCTGCTGCTCCCAGACCTGCACGCAGCTGTTTCGGCTCTTGGGGCTGTCCCTGTGCCCAGCATCGCTCACAAGTGGCACAGCAGTGACACAGCTCTGGGTGAAGTCTCCATCAATTTGTGTGTGGTGAGGCCGGGGACAAGACTTGGTGGCTTGGGAAATGGCAAACCTTGGTGTCCCCAGTCCCTGGGGACTCCTGTTCCCAAGCAAGAGCATTCTCATATCACACCATGGCGATGCAGCACACGGTGGGAGCCCGGCATGACTGGTGCTCCGTGCCATGCTGTGCTGCCATTGCACACCATGCTCCCTTTAGCTCAGCCTAGGGGTTCTTATCTACACCAGGACCCTGAAAGCTCTCCAAGGGGTGGCTGTGTGTTGGGCTGGTCTTTCAGTGCCTCGGAGTCTGCAATTCAGCAGGGCACAGGCAGCACCAAGGCAGGTCCCCTTTTATCACGGGGGGATAGTTATCTCTCTTCAGCTTCTCCCTTGCCTAAGACTAAAGCTGGAGCAGCAGGAAGGCAGTCAGAGTCACCATGAACTGAGTGGGTGTCTCCTGGGCTGCTGAAGATGCTCTTCTTCAGAGGGCCCTGTAACCTCCTGCATTGGTGCAGTTTGTCCTGTGAGGTTGAGCCTCCAAGAACAAATGGCAAGAGCTCCCCATAGAGACTCTACCCAGGGAGATGAAGACCCATTTTTCATTTCTATGTACCAATTTCTATGCAAGAGGCTGTTTTGTTGAGGAGCCTCAACCTTGCTGGTACCCATGAAATGGGGCTGAGCAGGACAAGCTCCCACCTGGCTGCTCCCTCCTACTCTCCCAGGGTCATACCAAGCCTGCCTGCCCCAGGCCACTCAGGCAGAGCTTGGAGAGTTTCATCCTCCAGCCCTGGCCCTGTACATCCCAGAGCTTGGCCAGTCTGCAGGAACTCGTGGCAGGCTAGTGGTACCCAGAGACCCAACTGGCTACAGGCACAAGCAAGGGACAGTGAGAAGAAGGGCACTGAGCCCCCTGACAGGGCAGATGAGGACCAGCAGGTCTTCAGGGACACACAGTGTTGAGTGAGGATGCTGATGAAGTCCCCTGGACTGCAATGTGCTCATCACTGCATGGACGGAACCAAAAAATGGGGTCATGGAATCACTTGTTTCAGCTTAAAATGTTGTGTTTGAAGTTAATTTTCACTGCCTCAGGGTATCTTGGTTGGTTCTGAACCTCTTTGATGTGACCTCAGGCAGGAGAAGCAGAAGAAAATTACAATTCCTCAGACGGAAGAAAACTGCATACTCACAGACTGGTTTGGGTTGAAGGGAGCTTAAAGCTCCTCCAGCTCCAACCCCCTGCCACGAGCAGGGACACCTTCCACTAGAGCAGGTTGCTTCAAGCCCCTGTGTCCAGCCTGGCCTTGAACACTGCCAGGGATGGGGCAGCCACAGCTTCTCTGGGCACCCTGTGCCAGTGTCTCTGGAGCCGTCCTCTAAACCCATCTCTCCATTTGTGTCTCCTGGCTGCTCACCTGGCAGGTCCAGGGCTGCTGCCAGCCCCAGCAACGAGCGCGCTTTTGCAGAGGACACTGCACATCTCCCACACTTGGACACGAGTGTGGACATGTGGAGCTGTGGGTTAGCACCAGGGAGTCAGGATGGACTGAAGGGAATGAACAAGCCCTCATGAATGCTCCTCTGCCACAGCTACAGCAAGTTTGGCAGCACTCTGCCTGCTCCTCCCTGCAGAGCACCAGCCTCTGCAGGACCCGTGGGACTCAGTGGGCACCGGGAAGCCCGGGAACAATGGTCAGGGGGACGAGGGTCCTGACTCAGCTCAGCACCTCTTCTCTGCACCAGCTCTCCCTGCTCCTGCCTCGTCTGCGCCAGCTGGCTAAGGATCGCTTCTCACTTTGCACAAAGCTTAACTCCCATCGCCTTGGCTCATCTGAGGGCTCAATGGAACTTCTGAACTATGGACAAGCGGTGATACCTTTGTGCTCATCTCCATGTGTTGTCATTTAAGCCCAGCTGGTGACTCAGAACCACACCATCAAAATGACTGGAGCCTAAATCCAGAACCTAGGAGACCATGACAGGGACACATAGAATCGCAGAATCAACCAGACTAGAAAAGACCTTTGAGATCCTCGAGTCCAACCATTCCCAGCACTGCCACGGCCACCACTACACCCTAGCCCTGAGGCCTCGGCTGCATGGTGTGTGAACACTTGCAGGGATGGTGACTCCAGTACTGGCCTGGACAGCCTGTTCCGGTGCCTGAGCACCCTTTGGAGAAGAAATGTGTGCAGAGGTGCTGCCATGGTGAGTGCTTTCCCCTCGCTGCCACCAGCCCCAAGGCACCTGTGTTGGGTAATGAACTGAGCCTTCTGCAGGGTTTCCCATCCCATCTGCTGGACACTGAGTGAACCAAGAGTCTTTTTGAACCCAGCCCAGAAAGGCACCGACAGACAGCCAGTGTTTATCATGTTCTGCTTCCCCCTGAATTCCACTCCTCTGACATGTTTAGATCAAACCTGATGACCCAAATCTGGCTGCGGCAACTGAGAAGAAAAGTGACCTTTGGAAAAGAGCTGCCCAGGAGAGCAGCCGCATGTGCTTGAGGCCACCCCAGGCCACCGCTCGCAGCCGTGCTGCAGGGAGGAGCAGCCAGGCAGCGCTGAAACACTGCTTTTAATTCAATTACTTTACAAAGCAGAGCCCAGCACCGAGGACACTGTCACAGCATCCCCTGGCAGAGAAAGAGCACTGGAAGCCATCGCCCGCATCCTGTGTGAAACAGCTGAGTGGGCTCCAGCCAGGATCTAATAAATGTGTGTGCAGTGCAAAAGCCACCTCCTTGTTGCAAGGGGACCAACCAGCGGAGCTGCGGGAGCTGAGGGTTACCCCGTCCCCGCCCCATGCCAGGGCCCTGGAAATGGGCCAGGAGATGGTTATGGGGCCTGGAAAAGTCCCCCCCGCCAGCCCTTAGGGACAGGCAGGTTGTGGGGTGAGTGGGGAGCTGCCTTCACAGCTCACTGCAGGTGGAGACAGGCAGGGAAGGAAACAAGAGAAGGGGGGAATGGTCCTGCATCCCTCCTTCTTCCTGCTTCCCTTGTTAGGAGCATTGAGCTGGTCAAGGGTGCAAGTCAACAAAGGAATCTGGAGTTTGTGGGGTCTTGCAGTGTGGTGGGAAGACAAAAGGGTGCCCCAGTGTGGGACTCCTCAGGCATGCAGCACCCACTGTGGCCCTGGGCTCCTCTCAAGCCCACTTCCCCAAGCTGTCAAAGGTCTCCAGCCAAAAATGGGGAAGAGCAGATAGTTTTAGAGTGAAAAAACACCCCAGGAAAATTCTTTTAATGTCACGATATCTTCATAGTCTCTTCTTTATCTCAACATCAAGCATCTGCTATGGGTAGAAGCTCAAATTGCCATAGAATCATAGTCACAGGCTGGTTTGTGTTGGAAGGGACATTAAAGCTCATGCAGCTCCAACCCCCTGCCACGGGCAGGGACACCTTCCACTAGGGCAGGTTCCCCCAAGCCCCTGTGTCCAACCTGGCCTTGAACACTGCCAGGGATAGGGCAGCCACAGCTTTTCTGGGCACCCTGTGCCAGCTTAAGAGCCTCTTCTGCCAAAGAGCTCATCTCAGTCTCCACTCTGGCAGGTTAAAGCCATTCTCCTTGGCCTGTCCCTACATTCCTTGTCCAAAGCCCCTGTCCAGGTTGCCTGGAGCCCCTTTAGGCACTGGAGCTGCTCTAAGGTGTCCCCTTCAGGAGCCTTCTCTTCTCCAGCTGACCGAGCTCAGCTCTCTAAGCCTGGCTCCAGAGCAGAGCTGCTCCAGCCCTTGCAGCAGCTCCGTGGCCTCCTCTGGAATCGCTCCGGTAGTTCCACATCTTTCTGTCTGCCATCCCAGACAGGTATCACTTAATTAAGACCCTAAGCAAGGAGGACATTACCCCAGCTGTTCATCTTCTTGAGCAATGGTTGACATCTGAAGCAGGGAGACATGGTCCATGGTAAAACACATCCTGTCCCTGCTGCTGCCACATTTCCCAGGGAGGCCGTTGCCTGCTGTGCTCAGTGCTCCTAAAATCTGGCCACTCCAGATGCTGACCTGGGGCCTCAGGTGTTGTGTGGGGTGGGGGAGTGGGGGGTTCCATGGCCCAGTGGTGCTTTCCCAGCCTCGCTTCACACCTTTCCAGGAAGCCTGAAGGGGAGTGGGAGCTTCAGCTGGTGCAAATCCTGACCTGCTTTGGTCAGCGTTGTGGAAAGAACCAGCCTGAGGCCTGCAGACTGCTTGGGGGGAACCTGGTGTGAGTGGCAGCAGCCCCAGTGCCTGCAAGGGCTCTGCCAGGCCAGGGATCCCTGGGTCTGATAGGAAAGGGCTCCTTGCAGCACAAAGCCAAGGGGAGTGAGTCCCCCTTGCACCCTTCCCCACAGCCCATCCAACCCTGCCAGGCAAAGGAGCCATCCAAGAGCTCTGGTAAAGGGCTCCCCCTGCTTCACTCCACCAGGCTGTGTGCCTGGCTGGCCCCACACTCACGGAGCCCCTTCCTCCCCCCAGTCCTCCAGCCCTCACTATGTGCTTGTGGGGTTGTTTTTTCCCACTCCTGGGAACCAAGCGTCAGCTTTTGTTGGTGAACAGACTGTAGCTTTCATGTGAAAAGGTTAGTACAGTATGTTAGTTCCTAATGAGGGGATAAGAGAGTCTGATTCTCACTCCCCAGGGACTGCGAGGTGACAGCAGCACGGGAGAAGGGTATTTAACACCTTTGCCCTGGGAACCTTTTCCCTTCCCAGCCGGAGTCCCCCAGGCTAGGAGCAGGGAGGAGGAGGAGGAGCAGTGCCTTTGTCCCTGCTTCCCTCTCGCACCCCGATACTATGCCATTGGCACACGTGTCCTCACAGTGGGAGCACTGATGGAAAGCCTGGGAAACACTCAGTGATGATACATCGGGATCTGGTCCCCCATCACCAGCTCATGGTGGACACCGGTGGGGCACCATGGGGAGGCTCTGGGTCACGGTGCCTGGTGGGCTTGCAGTCATAGAATCATAGAACCACAGACTGGCTTTTTTTTGGAGGGGGGTGCAAAACCCAACCCCTGCCACAGGGACACCTTCCACTAGAGCAGATTGGTCCAAACCCCTGTGTCCAACCTGGCCTTGAACACTGCCAGGGATGGGGCAGCCACAACTCCAACTCCATACCAGGGGCCAGGTATGCAGGAGGTGGGGTGAGCCCCATTGCTATGTGTGCTGCTGGATGATGGGTGCCCTCAGTCCATGTCCCCATGGCTGTCACCCCCCCGGCTGCCTCACAGCCATGTCTGCCAGGACTGAGGCTCATGGTGCTACCTGGGGCACCCTCAGTGCCAGGATTCAGGAGCTGACGTCCCACAGTGCAGCAAACTCAGGTCTGTGTAGGGAGGATTTAAGGTCCCCCTGCCCTGCCCTGGTTTTCCTTCCTAAATCCAGCTCCCAGCCCATCCTGCTGTGGCAGCTTAGGAGGGAGATGAACCCTGTGTGTGCGTGGACCTGGGGACAGCTTGTGGCCCCTCCAGTGCTGTTCACCATCTGCAGCCACCTGCCATCCTGAGGGATACCAGGGACAGGGAGATGTTGCCATTTTCCCAGGGGCAGCCCAGACACCAGGATGAGGTTTCACAGAGGCCATCGCCTGCCCCATGGCTGGAACCACTGCTGCTGCTCTCCTAACCATGGGGGCCCATGGATTAACCCCCTGGCTGCTGTACCTAGGGAGGGAGTTCAGTTCATTCTGCCCATGTGGGGATCTGGAATGTCCTTGGAGCAGGAGAGACCAGTTTTGCCAAATTCCACCCCCACGGGTTGCCAAATGACAAGTGTCATTGCCTGGGCTGTCACTCCATCAAGCCTTTCAAGGCAACACCTTCCCACTGCTTTAGCAACCTGGGAAATGGCAGGGTTTGTAGTAACCCTTTCCTGGGTGACCTGTTTCTCTCACTGAGGTTGCACATTGGAAACCACCAGCTTGCAAGTCCCCAGAGCACCGGAGCTGCCCGTCCTTGGTTTGCTGCTTCCACTAGATCGTGTTGGTGAAACCAGAGATGCTGGAAAGCAGCAGATGGGCTCCATCGGTGCCAGCAGCTCAGCACAGTTGTGTCCTCCATCAGGCTGGCTTAGACATTAGAGCATCAGGGGTGGGGGGTTTTGGGATTGGTCTGTGCATGATAGAAAAAAGATGCTGAGGAATTCCTGCAATGGAATTCCTAACGGCCACAGTCTGTGTTTAGTAACATGGGGAGCTTTGCCAGCTCCCTATCACCATCCCCATCCTGGGCACCCAGGTGATCTGTGGGATGTCTCCAAGCCAGTGTGCCCCAGCTGCTGACTTAGGCCCCTCCTCGCTCTTGCCAGCTCCTGGTTTGTTGCTCAGCTCTTTTGTGCTCTTTTCTTTCTCCTTCATTCTTTCTAATAGCAGGATGCCAATTCCAGCCTCACTGGGGTTCCTGACAGCATCACTTGCAGGCTGTGTGCTCTGGTTCCTGTGTCTCGGTTTGTGGTGACAGTGACAATGCCTCCCTGTCCTCCCTGGTGGTGCACAGTCCCATGAGCATGCTGGGTGAGTGGCAAATCCCTGCTGGGGGCTCCAAGCTGCTCATAGGACTGGGCTGTCTTCTGCTCTCAGGAAAAACCAAAGGAAGGCAAAGGGTGGGATTTTGGAAGGAGATGGGGTTTGGGCTGGATCTTCCTGCGTCCCAAGGCTGGTCATCTGCCGCAGCCTGCTGAGCTTTGGAGATTGCTGGGTCAGTTGAAAGCATGGGAGCATCTCTGCTTCTCTGGGGAACAGAAGAGGGGCCCAAGCCCCAGTATTGCCTGCTCTGGTGTGGAAAAGGCTGTGGGGCTGAGGTGGGATGGGAAGACTGGGGAAGCAGTTCCTTCAGACCAGCTGTACTGTCACAGCAAGGTATGCTGCTGGTCAGTGCCTGTGGGTCAGTGCCGCAAAGCACCCAAAGAGCAAATCAAACAGTTTGCATTTCTGTTGACCTATTTTTAACTGTCCAAACCCCTGGAGTGGGGAAGCCAAACCATGGTCCAGGCCTGGGGAGGGGAACCAGCAGCCCCAGGGACAGGCTGTGAGAATGATGAAGTTCGGGAAGAATTTGCTTTACCAAAATAGCAGCTCTGAGGTCCAGAATACCAGTTCAGAAACCAGGTCAGACCTGGTTTCTCAGGATCTCAGAATCAGATCAGATCAAACCAGGTCTGATGACAGAGCCTGTGGCTGTGCTATGTGGCTGCTGTAAGGTATGATGTGAAATGTTTGTAGGACAGGCTGCACCATCCCTGGCAGTGTTCAAGGCCAAGCTGGAAGGAGCTTGGAGCAACCTGCTCTTCTGGAAGGTGTCCCTGCCCATGGCAGGGGGTGGCACTGGATGAGCTTTAAGCTTCCTTCCAACACAAACCGGTCTGGGATTCTGTGATATTATTCCATGACAGTGGGTAGGAGAGGCACTGACTTTTCTTTTGATGCTGCACAGACACATATAGGCAAGGCAGAGTCATGGTCCCTCTTCATTGATGGGCAGTATTTGGGTGGTAAAGGCCAATTTGAGAGCTATCGTGGAGCAGCTGCTGCCTGGCTCTCCCACCCAGACTTGTCCCATGGAGCAGGGGCAGCAAGTGGAGCTCTTGCTGGCCCAAAGGTGGATGGACTGGAGCAGTTGCCCACCCTGGTACATGGGTTCACATCATCTGTAGGCCCAAGGGGGATCTTTTGGGATCAACCTGTGCGAGGCTGTTTGACTGGAGGAGCTATTTTGCAGCAGAGGCAGGCTGAGATGCAGGCATTGCCCTGCTTGAGTGTGCTGAGATGTTTAATTGGAGTTTAACAGCAGCCTGGGAAAAAGGTGTCTTGTCATATTTCTGGGCTGTGTTTTGTTGTTGAGCCGCTGGCCCCGCACGAGCCGTGCCGAGGGAGCCCCACGGCACAATGAGCCCTTTATGTGCCTTTCCCGCAGCTCACCCCGACCCTGAACTTTCCCATTAGCTGTTGGCACGGTGCCCTCGCGCCTGTGCCCGGAGGGAGCCGGGCGCACGGGATGGGGCACAGCAGTGCCATGGCCTTCCCCATGCTTTTGGGTTGCAGCAGAGGGGACAGGGTATGGCGTACAGGGAAGAGCATGTCCCACCAGCTGCGCCTGGGTGAGCCCAAGGTGCTCTGCTCGAAAGCAGGCTCCAGCACGGGGCCATAGGGGTGCAACGTGACAGCAGTGCACATGGCAGGGCACTGGCGGGATGGCACGCGGGGACACAGGGCTGGCCTGTGAGGGACCTTCACCCAAGGGGTTCTGGGGATGTTGCCCACATAGATCAAAGGTTTCATTTGTCAGACTCCAGTGGGATCCAGAGCTCGGTGCCATCCCTCTGTCCTGCACTGGGGAGATGCTCAGCCCTGCTCAGTGGAGCCAGCAAAGCTGCAGGACAGGATCCTCAGCCCCTGGGCACCCAGGTGGACTCTGGGGAGTGCAGCCACCATCACAAGGGAGCTGGGGAGGAATGTGAGGAATGGAGCACACACCTTCCTTCCCAGCTTTGCCTCCACCACCGTTTTCCACTCACAGGTGTTTTTCTTTATGGGTGAAATTAAAGTTTTGCCACCACTTCCCTGTCTGTTCATCAGTGAAAGAGCAAAACCCGCTTTGGTGGGGCTGGATCACTCCTCTTGCCATTTCTTCCAGCTTTGTCTCCTCCAGTTGGCCACTGAAACAGTAGAAGGCAAATCTCTTGGGTCCAGCAAAAGCCTAAAACCAGCCCCATGTTTATGTTATTACCCCTTTCCACCTTCTCTGTGTGTGATACACGCATGCGGTGCTCCTCGTCCCCCTGGCTGTGGTGAGATGTGGAGGTGTTGGGGCCCCCCAGGAACACACTTGTCCTACCCCCACGAACCACTTGTACCTACCCAGGTGTCACTGACACGCTGGGGTCATGTTATCATGACTGGGAGGTGTCGGGCTGGGAACGGGGGATTGGTGCACGAGGTCTCTGGGGGTTTATCCTGCAGCTCTTCCCTGGGCTGCTACCAGGGGCTGTTCACTTGAAAGGCCAGTTAGCAGCCCACATGGCTTCTTTCTGGGACTCTTGTGGAGAAGTCCTGCAAGAGGTGACATTTTCCCTCAGCACGAGATGGACATAGTTGTTCTCAGAGGAGATGGTGCTCCCTCTGAGCTCCTCTGTGCTGGAAATGCTGCCAGAGCTCATGGGGTGAGCTGAACCACCAAAGACAACCACTGCATCTAATGGTGAGAGCCTTCCAAAGGTCCTTGGCACCAGCCTGGGCCCCTCACCAAAATCTCTGCTTTTTCCACCCTAGTTCTACCAAAGGTTACTCAGTAAGTTTGGCGCCCCTGTGCAGCATATGGCCTGTGCTCTACAGCCATACGAGTCCAGCTTCAGTCCCAGAGGTGACCAGACCCACCAGAGATTGTCCAGAGGATGCTGGCAGGATGCATCAGGGAGGCGGTCCTGAGGGTTAGAATTGCACCTATAGCCTGTGTGTCCCTCTGTCCTGCTCTGGACATGCAGGAGTGTGAGCAGGTGAGGCTATGGAGGAGCTGTGGGGACCTCCTGCTCCTTCAGGCTTGGTGACAGGGATGAACACCCCAAACTGCCTGGGAGCATGTGCCAAGGGACCGACTTCTCTGGCAGGATGTGCCATTCCCATGGTGACATCCTGGCCGAGCATGTGACCAGCAGCACTGTGGTCCCCTCCATTGCTGCTCCATTTGTCAGGAGCTTCCCTGGCCCTGGTGGCCCTGTGAGATGACCTGGGTCCGCACTGAGAAAACCTTTCTCCCCAGCAGCCTTGGTCTGTGTTTGAGCAAACACAGGCAGGAGTATGGGATGTTTCTGCTCTCCGTGAGGACAAGTCTCAACTCAGAGCAGGGAGGATTCAAGTTGGATCTTGAGCTGCGGGGAGAGCAAAACCTGGGGAGGCTGGGCTCCTCCATCAGAGAGGCTGTGAGGACTGACGAGTGGCGGATGGGTAGGTCTGCTCCTGACCTGGCACCTCTGGTGATGTGGTGGCCGACCACAACTGGAACATGTGGTCCATGGAGGGGAGGTCCCGCAGCACTGCTGAGCCCTGTCTGGACTGGGGTCAAGGACAGAAGCTCTGTCTGGGGGGGTTTCACAGGGCTCTCAGAGCCCTTCTGGCCCTTGTGCCACGCTGAGGGACAGACAGAGCTTCTGCATTTCCCCCCTACTGATGGAGAGATGGGGTCCCCAGCCCAGGCTGGGGACCCTGTGGAGTGGAGGTGCCCATGATGCGATATGAACCTGCAAGAGCACCATCCTGACTTCATCATGACACCAATGGCAACAATTGCGTTTGCAAAGGCAAATGTTTGCTCCATGTCCCCAGTTGCAGCCCAGGGAGAGACTGCGAGGGGCATCCCCACAACCAGGGGCTTCCCTCCGGGGTGGAATATGCCTGGGGATGGTGGCCAATGATGAGATATGTGGATAAACTCAGCAACGGGCCCATACTCAATGGAAGGGGCAGCATTGCCCTGAGGGCATCTCAGCTCATGGCAACAGATGAGGATGAAGCCCTCACAGCACCCCGGGGCATGAGGTGCCAGCAGGGCAGATGTGACGTGAGGAGCCACATCGGTGGCTCCCGGTGCACCTGCAAACCTGGCCATGGGGCTGCAGGCAGGGGCTGCCCGTGCTCCCCCCAGCACTCTTCCTCCTCCTCATGGGGTGCCCGTGCACTTGCCCATGAGCCAGCCCTGACACTGCCACCCCAGAGCCCTCAGCTCAGGGCCCTGCACGCCTCTGACAGCTTCTTCCCAGAGCCCTCCTTGGCCAAGCCAGGTTTTCACAGAGTCACAGAACCACAGATTGGTCTGGGTTGGAAGGGACCTTAGAGCTCATCCAGTTCCAACCCCCTGTCATGGACAGGGACACCTTCCACTAGAGCAAGTTGCTCTAAGTTCATAGCACCAATGCTAGGGAGCAGGTGCCTCTGTGCCACTCAGAATGAAACCAGCAACCACAAACATTTCTAAGTTCTTGGCACTGTTTACCATCCGAAGACCTGGGTCACAGAGGAAACTTCCAAATGGAACTCTTTCTTCCCACTCAGTTTTAAAGGCCTGGATCTGCTCTCTAGGTTTCCTTTCACTGAAGGAAGTTTACAGCCCTTTTGTACCGTGTTAAGGGAGGATCTGGCCTTCATGCCTGGCTCCTTCCCTGCACACTTTGTGCCCAAGCAGTGACAGTTTTTGGAGCAGTCCCATGCTGACAGGGACCACCCCAAGGCGAGAAGTGGTGCCAGGCTCTGTGCAAGGCCAAGATAAACCCCATGTTCTGGGGACACCCAGGGACACCTCAGCCTGCAGCTCAGCCCTTGAGACACCAGTGCCAACAGTGCAGCCAAGAGCTGCAGCAGAAGCAGCACCACAGCAGCCTGCCAGGGGCAGCATCACCATCTCGGTGGGCTTGGGGTGCCAAACGCACCCAGGGTGTGAGCTGTCAGACATCCTGAGAGGCAGGATGGATGGAAACCTCCTCCAGCGGGAGCCCTGCAGCAGCCCAGCATCACTCCTTCCCCTCCTGCAAAGTGTCAAACCTGTTTCCAACCATTTCCCATCCACATACAGGGATCTGCCACTGCCCAAGCCCCACAGGGCACAGCTCTGGGCTGAAGCTGGAGCTTCAGACTGTCTTGTGCATGGGATGGGGAGCCCTGGACTGGGGATATCTCCGCCAAGATGGTGCCAAAGCTTTGCTCCTTTTCTCATCACTGCCACTGGGTGTGACAGAAGTGGGTGTGCTCATGGGCTGGCTGCTCGTGGCTTTCTTATGCAGGGATGAGCAGAAGCACAGGGCACAGGTTTGGGTTTGCTTTTATGGGGTCGCTGGAAGGCTGCTGTGCTCAACTGCTCCCCAGGGGTAAACATTGCAAACCCTTTGACTGGGGAAAGAAAGAGAATGAATCAAAAGAATTGGATGGGTTTTGCTAAATCCAGGAGGAGAAGGCTGTTAGGAGTGACAGCAGGGCTGACAGTGCTGCTCCCTACCAGGTACCTGGGGAACATGGAGCCCTGTGTGCTGCTGGAGAGCCGATCCGGGGTGCTGGGAGGCCGGCAGCAGCTCCACAGGCTCACAAGTGTGTCAAGGCAGGAAAAAGTGCTGGGAACAGCTTTGTTGTCCCTCTGTTTGTCTCCTGGTGTGGGCTGGGAGTACTGCCTCCCCCAGGGAGGTGTTTGTGGGAGCTGAGAACAGTTTGGCTCTTGGCAGGTCTAGGGGAGCCCTTCCTGCTCCCCCCAGCTCGCCCCACAGTGAGGGGTGGCAGGACAGGTCCAGCTCAGCCTGATGGGAGGCTGTGGCTTGTCCCTGTGGGGAGCAGGTCTGGGGGCAGTTGCGTTGATGTGCAGAGCCAGAGCTGGAGGGAATTGCACTCCTCAAGTGCAGGGAAGCCACAGCAGCTTGTGGTGAGGAACATGGCAGTGGCTTTGATTTCAGCAGGGTTGAAGCTTCTCCTTCAAAATCAAAGTGTCCGGTCCAGCTGCAGGGAGCACAATCCCTGGCACATCCCAACACTGCCACGCAGCCAAGGGGCTGCATCCAGCACCCATGGCTGTGTCCAGGGCAGGGGACCAGCTGCTGGACCATGCTGGAGCTGGTTTGTTTACCAGGGCTTACCCCATCTTCAACCAACCCATCCCACTGCCCGAGTGTGCCTGTGGGGAGTGCTGCCTGTGAGGGACAGGCATCCCGCGGGTGGGATTGGAGTGGGGAGGTGGGTCCATGGGCCCTGCTTGGGGGGTTCCTGTGCTCCCCCCCCCCCCTGCCACATCCATGCTGGCAGCAGCACCACTTCCCAACGGGCACCTGCCCAGCATCCACTTTCCACCCGTGCTTGGTCCCAGAGAGCCCGGCTGGCAGCACAGCACAGCCCTCTGCCCTGTGGGGTGAGCTCAGCCCAGGGATGAGCCCAGCCTGGCAGTGAGCTCAGCCTCACAGGAGCCACTACCTGGGGGTGAGCTTAGCCTGGGGGTGAGCTTAGCCTGGGGGTGAGGCACAACGGGCACCTGCCCAGCATCCACTTTCCACCCGTGCTTGGTCCCAGAGAGCCCGGCTGGCAGCACAGCACAGCCCTCTGCCCTGTGGGGTGAGCTCAGCCCAGGGATGAGCCCAGCCTGGCAGTGAGCTCAGCCTCACAGGAGCCACTACCTGGGGGTGAGCTTAGCCTGGGGGTGAGCTTAGCCTGGGGGTGAGGCACTTGTGACAGGACAAGGGGTGATGGGTTTAAACTAAAAGAGGAAGATTTAGGCTGGACAGGAGGAAGAAATTCTTTACAATGAAGGTAGTGAAACACTGGCACAGGTTGCCCAGAGAGATGGTAGATGCCCCATCACTGGAAACCTTCAATGTCAGGTTGGATGGGGCCCTGAGCAACCTGGTCTAGTTGAAGATGCCCTGATGTAGTTGAAGATGTCCCTGCCTCTAGAAGGGGAGTTGGACTAGAGAATCTTTGAAGGTCCCTTCCAACTCAAACCATTCCATAATTCTGTGAACCCCTGACTGAGGGTGGTCTTAGGCTGGGGATGAGCCCATCCTGGGGCTAAGCCCTGCCTGGGGTGAGCGGAGCCTGGGGGCTAATTGCAGGATGTGGGTTCATCCCAGACTGGGGTCTAATTCCATCCTTGGGTCTAATTCCATCCTTAGGTCCAACCTCTGATCCCAGCCTGGATACTGAGCTGAGTTAAACGAGGGTGCTGAGTTAAACCAGGGTGCTGATCTCAGTTCGAGTGCATTGGGCAGGGTGGGTATTGGGCAGGGTGGGTATTGGGCAGGGTGGGTTCGGACAGGATGGGTTCGGGCAGAGTGGGCAATGGGCAGGGTGGGTTCGGGCAGGGCAGGATTCCCCCTGGGAAAGGGGTGAGCGGG
>NW_009931675.1:5456-5788 GCF_000696875.1 Nestor notabilis | reverse complement strand
TAATTGCAGCCTCAGCCCTGGACAACCCGCAGGCTGCACCCGCTTCTCAGGCTGTTCAAGGTTCCATTTCTCTGCAGCTACGGCCACTAAATCACGTTTATTTGGGTTTAGTAAATAAAAGGTGATGGGTCTTGGGCACTGGTTCCCGCAGAGCATGGTGTGGGTTTGGAGGGCCAGGGGGGATTGCAGGGGCTCGCCGCAAGCACTGAGCATCCTACACCACCCCCACCACCACCACCCCCCGTGGCATGGATTTAAGGTCAGGCTTGAGAAGGGCCACATGTACCTGGGGTCGATGGCATGGGGAGCAAGTGAGGGATGCTCCGAACATC
>NW_009931675.1:289-5417 GCF_000696875.1 Nestor notabilis | reverse complement strand
GGGGGGGGGGGGGGGCCCGGGCCTGGGGGGAGCCATGCCCAGAGGGCACAGCTCCTTCCGTCCTGCCACCCCATGCCATGGACCAGGCAGGGCACGGGTGGGATGTCCCAGTGCCTCAGCAGATGCTGCCCTCCACCCCGAGGTCTAGCACGCCAGCAGGGAAGGGCAGGTAGCGCTGATGGTATCTGGCTCCAGCTTGGGGAGGCAGCGCAGTCCTGGGGGCCCCCAAACTGCACTACGGGCAGACCTGGATTCCCAGGCGAAAATAGAACCTGAAACCAACTTCCCCAGTCAGCACTGCCCCTGCTCGCACACACCTCTCACTGCTGCCAGCCGGGGGCACTGGCCTTGACACCCCCAGGCAGGGAGGAGGAGAAGGCAGCAGGGATGTGGGTGAGGATGCTCATGGAGCAGATGGCCATGAAGGAGCAGAGCCACGCAGCCACCTGGCCCAGAGTGGCCTCAGCCACTACTTATACAGGGCTGAAAACTTCTCTGAGGGGAATTGGAGAGCTTTTGTGGCACAGCTTCCAGCCAGGTACAGCTTCAAGGGCTCAGTACGGGCAAGCAGAGAAACTCTCTGACATGTATCATCAGATGGTCCCAGGACTTCAGCCAGAGGATGAGCAGCTGCCAGGAAGGAGCAGGAATAAGGGTAGCTGTTGGCTTAATACATAATAAAGATCATTTCCTAAAGCTTTTCTGGCACCGGGAACAGAGGATGGAGCTCCCCGTATGCTGCATAGCAGGGAGGAAGATGCAGCAGCATGGCTGCGGCTTTGCATCCTGCACTGTGTTGTTTGTGGGACCTGTGTCAGGCAGGAAACAGCTTCCAGCATGGCCAGCATGCTTTTGGGTAACAAAGAGCAGTGCTGTGCCTGACTGTAAATGATCTGAGTGCTGGACTCATCTATAGAAAGAAAAGCTTTGCTCCTTTGCAGTTGCCAGGGCTCTGACTCTCACAGTTAGAAAATGCATCCCTATGACCCTTTCTTTCCATTTCTGATGCCAAAATGTGATACTCCTGAAGGTCTGGCAGATGCTTGATAGCCAGATTTCCACCTGCATGTCAGTTTGTGGGTGAGATCCTTTCGGATGAGCTGAAAGGATGTGGCCTCTCACTCTGTTTCCAGTGCTGGGGTGTCTTCAGAGCTCAGGCTGGGTTATTTTTTCCAGCCCTCTGGTTTACCAGCCTCCAGCATCCTCTGGCCAAAAGCTGAACTCTCACCTCCAGCTTGATGATGAGGAGCAGCAATGAGCTGCATTGCAGGCAGCATGGCAAGTTAACCCTTCTTCTGCCATGGCACAGGCTCCATTGGGCTGCTCCAAACCAGACCTGGGGCAGGAGTGTGTGCCCCGGAGCTGCATGGTGCAGGTCTGCACACCCAGGAGGGCTTAGCCCGCACCCCAGGGGTAGATACAAAGCACATTCATCCAGGCAGGAACGTTGTGCTGGCACAGGGAGGAGAGGAGGCAGTGGTGGTCAGGCAGGGAGGAGGGTGGGAAGGGGCAGCTTTGCCCCTGGCAGCTCCTGGCACCAAGCTTACCCTAAAACGAAAGCTCCAGCGATGCTGCATAACCTCATTATAAGGCAGTTATTACTGGTTTGGCTTTGTTATTAAACTCGTTGTAAGCCCTGGGAGCCTGTCCCGGAGCAGCACCCCGCTGTGCTGGGTGCTGTATAAACAGGGCTTGCGGCTACGGTGAAGGTTGGGTCAAGGGTGCTGGGGCAGCTCCAGCTTTTTGGAGGAGCTCAGCCCCTATCTCGGCAGCTCACAGCCCAGCTGGGAGCAAACACAAGCAAGTGAGACTTGAGCCAGGTGAAAGGCACCTGGAGGAGACCGATGGATCTGAATGGGAACATGTGCAGCAGAAGGAGGGGTTGAGCATCACTGTTTTCTCCTCTGGGAAATTCAGCTTTGCATGTGGGTTTAGGTGCAATATCAAACGAGATTCTCATCATTGCAAAGGCCTTGAGGTAACGAAAAGGTCTTTCGGTGCTGCCGACATCAGGTGCCAAGTAGCCACAGCAGTGACAGTGGGATGGGGTTTGCGGTTAGGGATCTGCAGCCATCTGCACAGTGAACACCAGAGATCACAACACCCAGGTCCTGTGTCTGCCGGATGCTGAGTCTGCTCTGGCAGCCTCCAGGTGGTACCAGGGATGTGCTCATGCTTCTCCTCCTATCCAGGGCAGGGCGGATGGACCCCCGCGACCCGAGAATCACATCCTTTTCTCTCGCTTGGAACAGCTACAAACTGGCAGGTGGAAATGGAAATGGGGAAGCCCTAAAAATCAAGCAGAGGGAGCTGGGAGCTGACAAGGAGGCAGTGGGAGCTGGGGTGTCCAGAGAGCTTCTGGGGCTCCATCACCTCCCATCGCCCCAGTCTGGTCAGCAGCAGACCTCCACTAATCTGCCCATTTTCAGTGCCCATGGCTGGTGCTCTCAGACAAGCGAGGCCCTTCTAGCTGTCAGGTGAGCCTTTCCCAGCGCTTATGCAAATGATACTAATTAAAGGCAATCTTATCTGTTCGATTTCCCACACCTTTTGCCTCCGAGGGGGATAGAAAACTTCATGTTTTAACTCTGTATTTCATGGCAGTCAGAAGGACTGCCTAGGGAAAGTGTTGGGAAATGCAGCAGGTCACTCCTGGTGAGAAGAGCTGGCTTATGCAAGTGTTGAAACACTTTATTATGCATGAGAAACCTTCCAGAAATGGATGACTAATAGCAAAGAGGCAGCAGAGAAAGCAGTGGGAACGCAGTACCAGGCTGGCATGGGATCCCATGTCATCTTACCAGCTTAGCAGGGTTGGGCTAGGTCAGCACTTGCTCTCAGAGTACCTGGCTCGTGATGAGGGAAGTGATGTTAATGATTCAATAAACAGAGCCCTTCCCTCTTTGTGAACCAAAATGCCCCTGTATGATGTCAGGAACCCACCAGCAGCCCTGTGTTTCCACCAGAGCATGTTACTTAGCTCAATGGCCATAAACATACTGGTGCTCATTGTGCAGGCAGGTCTGGAGGGGGATGCATGGGCTGCATCCCAATGTGGGACCATCACAGTCCATCTGGCACGGCCCTCTCTGTGTTCGTTGGCAGACAGGGCTGCCCACATTTTGGTGGCTGCTCAAGATTGCTGTGTGCACCAGGCATTCCCTGGAAGGACCAGGCTAACACACCTGTGCATCCCATCTGCTGCTTGGGTGGGTCTGCTGGTCCCCAAGGACAGAGCAGGAGCAGCACTGTGCACTTTTATGGTTCCCAGGTGCCCATGATAAGAAGGACAACAAGAAAAGCTGTTAGCATAAAGAGGAAGCCCAGTGAGTTGCTTTCTGAAACCCCCTTGGAGGTGTAGCTGAGCTGGGGCCTGCTCTGCAGCTAGAGGTGGCCTCTGCACCCACAGGGTGTGGGGAGCTCTGGTCACATTGCTGAGGTGTCTGTTCTTTGTGCAAGGACCTTGAAGGCACTGCAGGTCAGAGAGGAATCGGGCTGGAGGAAGAGGAGTGTCTGAAGGTCAAAGCTCTGAGTGCAGAAGGGAGGAGCTGGAGACTTGGGAAATGCATGTGAAAATATACATGTGGGCAGATCATGGAATCATGGAATGGTTTGTTGTTCGAAGGGACCTTACAACTCATCCAGTTCCAAGCCCCTGCCATGGGCAGGGACACTTTCCACTAGACCAGGTTGAGCATGATCAGCTCCTGGCTTGTGTTTGGAATTTGTTACCTGGTTTTCTTTCACTGTCCTTCCCACTGTCTCCCTCCCTTCTGGGTGCTCTCTGCTATGGATGATGGGCAGGAGGTCTGCTGGAGGCAGACTTGTCTGTATCTCCTGGGCTTGGAGTCTGCGCATGGGCAGCCTGTGCTGGGGAGAGAGCTGGCTGAGTCTGGGCATCCTGCACACCTCCTCTGGGGAGGCTTCTGGTCTTGGTAAGTCCCTGAAAGAAACTCTCAGATGCTCAAGGACTGTGCTTTCACAACTGAAATGAGAGTTGCAACCTCCATCCAGAGGAGTGGCCCTTTCACCAGATGATATCCATCTCGGAGGGAGGGAAAGAAAGAAAGGGAAGAGGGTAGGCGTTGAGTAGGAAAAGAGATATCACTCCAGGTGGCTGTTGAATAGTCCTGTGAATGGCAGCAGAAGACGCCCAAGGAATTGTCCTGACATGAGCTGCCCTGGATTGCCCCAGAGAGTTCACGCTGGGCACTGTTGGCCTTCACAGCCAATTCCGATACACTGAAGATTTCCCAAGCTAGAAGCTCTCCAGGCAGAGGGTTGTGTCTCACCCTGCCAAGGAGATGCCCCAGTGACACTGGCCCATGACGTTTGATGGAAGGAGCCCTGCTTGCCCAGGGACCATTCTGGGGACAGCTTCTCTGGGCAGAGCTCAGCATCACCAAGATTCATCCTGCAGTGCTTAGGAGATGCAGCTTTCAGGCGTATCAAAACTGACTGCACTGCTGCCTGAACTGCTCATCTTCCACCTGTGTTGGTCACCAGCCTATGGACGTCCAGCTGACCTTATGCTGCCATCTTTGGCTAAGGTCACAGTGGCTCCCAGGGCCCTTTTTGAGTCCCTGTTGTCTGCTGGACTCACATTTTCTTTGAGCTGCTCAGCTTCCTGGGTGGAGGTGCAGCAAGGGGACGGGATGCTGAGACGGCCCCAGAGATCCAGGCTGAAGCATCCAGTCCCTCGAGTCCTGGGACGTTTGTGCGTCAGTGCTGGTGAAATCCCCACCCAGGAGGGCTGGGAGAGGCTGGGATCATCCTAAACAACAACAAGCACCAGACAAGCTGCCAGCATTGCAAAAGGATGTTTCACCTGCCCTGTCCTCAGCCACGCAGACAGGGACAGCCCTGCTGCCCGGCAGTGCGGTGGCAACACACAGCTTGCACCTGCTCCTCATCCTTAGAATGATAGAACCATAGAATCAACCAAACAGGAAAAGACCTTTGAGATCATCAAGTCCAACCGTTCCCAGCACTGCCAAGGCCATCACTAAACCGTGGCATTGAGGGTCTCCATCTATACAGTGTGTGAACACTTGCAGGGATAGTGACTCCAGCACTGCCTTGGGCAGCCTGTTCCAATGCCTGAGCACCCTTTGGGGAAGGAAGATCG
>NW_009931675.1:0-277 GCF_000696875.1 Nestor notabilis | reverse complement strand
ACCTGCCCTGGTGCAGCTTGAGGCCGTTTCCTCTTGTCCCATCCCTTGTTCCTTGGGAGCAGAGACCAGCCCCCTCCTAGCTCCATCCTCCTGTCAGGCAGTTGTAGAGAGCAATAAGGTGCCCCTGAACCTTCTCTTCTCCAGAGTAAACTCCCCCCGGTCCCTCAGCCGTTCCTCATCATGCTTATGCTCCTGTTCCGTTAAAGACTAGAGGTCACCACGCTCCATCGTTGGCATGGACATGGCGAGCAGATTCCAGGGAGGCAGGGGAGGTGTC
>NW_009931674.1:1024-2002 GCF_000696875.1 Nestor notabilis | reverse complement strand
TTTTGGGGTGGTTTAGGGTGTTTTTTGGGTGATTTGAGGGTTTTTTGGGGTGTGTTGGGTGTGATTTGGGTGTTTTGGAGGGTTATGGAGTAGGTGGTCCCACTCCGTTGCCGCCAACATGGTCTTCACTGAGCTCTTCAACGTTGATAGGTTGGGTTCCAGAGGCTGTTTTGGGGTGATTTGAAGTGGGTTTGGGGTGATTTGAGGGGTTTAGGGTGGTTTTTGGGGTGTTATGGAGGGGGTGACCCTGCTCCATCACCACCAACATCACCTTCACAGAGATTGGCACCCCCTTCGTCATCATAAAGTCACACGGGTGGGGGGTCCAGGAAGGGTTTTGGGGTGATTTGGGGTCTGGTTTGGAGTGTTTTGAAGTCTTCTGGGGTAATTGGGGGTCTGTTTTGGGGTAGTTTGGGGTGTTTTGGGGTAGTTTGGGGTGTTTTGGGGTCATTTGGGATGTTTTGGGGGGATTTGGGGTCTGGTTTAGAGTGTTTTGGGTGATGTGGGATGTTTTGGGATCATTTGGGGTCTGGTTTAGGGTGATTTGGGATGTTTTGGGGTCATTTGGGGTCTGTGTTAGGGTATTTTGGGGTAGTTTGGGATGTTCTGGGGTGATTGGGATCTGTTTTGGGGTGATTTGGGATGTTTCGGGGTCATTTGGTGTCTGTTTTACGGTGTTTTGGGGTCATTTGGGGTCTGTGTTCAGGTGTTTTGGGGTAATTTGGGATGTTTTGGGATCATTTGGGGTCTGATTTAGGGTGTTTTGGGGTCTCTTTTTGGGATGTTCTGGGGTAGTTTGGGGTGTTTTGGGGCCTGTTTTGCCCTGGTTTGGGGGTGCTTTGGGGGGCTCGGAGGGGTCTGGGAACAGAGTTTGAGGCACCCGGGGAAGGTTTTGGGTACCCAGAGGCACCTTGAGGCATCGGGGGAGTTCCGGGGCTGAGTTTGGGGTCTCCAGGGGTGATTTGGGGGGGTGGGGTG
>NW_009931674.1:0-855 GCF_000696875.1 Nestor notabilis | reverse complement strand
GGGGGGGGGGGGGGGGGGGTAGTTTGGGGGGGTCGGACCCCCCATTGTGTGTCCCATCCCCCCCCCAGGCTGCAGGAGCTGGTGCGTCGGGGGAACAGCCAGTACCCGGGGGCCAAGTACATCATCCGGGACAACGGGGACCGCATCGACCTGCGCTTCCACCCCAAGCCCAGCGACCTGCACCTGCAGACGGGCTACAAGGTGCTGCCCCCCCAAAACTGGGGTACCCCGAAACAGGGAGTGCCCCACAACTAGTGCACCCCGATAATGGGGCACCCAAAAGCAGGGGATGCCCCAAAAGCAGAGCCCAGTGGCCTGCACCCACAGATGGGGTGCAAAGTGGCTGCACCCCAAAAATGGAGTGCCCCAGAACTAGTGCACCCTGATAATTGGGCATCCAAAAGCAAGGGGTGCCCCAAAAGCAGAGCCCAGCGGCCTGCACCCCGAAAGTGGGTTACCCTAAAACTGGGGCACCCTGAAACTGGGATACTCTGAAATGGGGCACCCAAAACAGGGGTACCCCAAAACAGGGACCCTTCTCCAGCCCCCATGGGCCTGCAGCTTGGGGGGCTTTGGGGGTGAACCCCCTGGAGATTTGGGGGTTCAATTCCTGGGGTTTTGGGGCCCGGAAGATGGTGGTTTTGGGGTGATCCCCACTTTGGGGGTGTGTCCCCCCCGTTTTTGGGGTGCTGACCCCCCCGTTTGCAGGTGGAGCGTCACATGTGCGACGGGGACATCGTGATCTTCAACCGGCAGCCGACGCTGCACAAGATGTCCATGATGGGCCACCGGGTGCGCATCCTGCCCTGGTCCACCTTCCGCCTCAACCTCAGGTGTGCCCCATAGCCTGCCCCC
>NW_009931673.1:0-29838 GCF_000696875.1 Nestor notabilis | reverse complement strand
CTATATATTAAATATATATATATAAATTTTATCATCTATAATTATCCAAAACATAGGAACCCAGGTATTAAATATACAATTAAACCGATTAATCAAATCCTTAATGCAGATCTTATGGTAAATGTGAAAAAGAGCAATAAACTGCTTAAGAGCAAAGTTTATTATTTTTAAAAACAAGCTTAAAGTGTCTGTTTGATTAGAAGTGAGTGTAGGAGAAGCATTCAGGTTCTAAGGAAATCCATTTTCTAAATAATCCAGGGAGGCTTTAAGGGACAAAACCACGTTTAGAAACTCTAATATGCATTACATGTTTCCAAAGCAGCTCAGGAAGGCATTTATAATTATGATTCTGACTTTTCTATTTAATTTATTCTGTTCCATATTTCTATTTACTGCATAAGATGCTGATTTTGAAGCCAGACCAGCTAGCTTAATTTTATTTCAGAACTATTTCCCATATATCATCCAGTAGGACTGAGGTCCTAACAGCAAATAGAAGCTTGGCTGGCCCTAGTGCTTGCTCCCAGGCTATATGTTATTTTCTTGAAAACTCTGGTTTCAGCCATGTTCAGCAATTCAATACCAGCCGTATTCCAGTCTAAGGACTATAATACAATTAAATTTTTTCCTGTTGTAATGCAAGTTTATATAGTAACATCTTCAACTTGTGGTTTGACAGAGCTTTTTAGTCAAGGTGAATTAAGCACTGTATGTCTCCTTTGCCTGTTTCCCCTCCCCCACAATTCGTCTTTGCTCTTTAGTTCCTCTCAGGCTGTTTTCCTTTCATTTGCCTTATTAGTAGGTAGGTCAGTAGCTGATGCCACCTACTGTGGGCATCTAAAGGCTTTTCTTTTGTTTCCTTTTTTCCTGAAGCTTGAGAAGTTGCCACTTTCTTTAGTAGTGATACACAAAAGATATTTATAAATAATTTCAATCTCTTCTCATTAGAAAAAACATATACTGTACCTTCCTTTACAGGTATGTATACACCTTTCTTTATAAGCATGTTATAGTCCCAGTGTTATATCCAAATACCTTTAACTGACAAAGGTAAATAAAAATCCAAATGTGTTACAGATATATGACATATTAATTAACATCTTTCCATTTTCAGAGTTCTTTTAATCTGTAATAGTCTGGTGATTTTTTTTCCTTCCTCTACTCAGAAACCCCTGGAACCTGGGGAAGGTCAGACCTTGGCTGTGTTGTTAGACAGAGGCACAAATTGGCATCCATATATCAGGTCTGCATTGCCTCCCTTGAGCATGTTTCCAAGAACCTGAACAAATGCCAAAGATGATGCTGTATTTCTGGGTCATGCTTGGTTGTAGAGGAGTGTGAGGCAGTATGTATGTCTGCATGTGTACGCATCTCAATAGGAGTAAATAAACTTGTTAGAAAAAGCTGTTAGTATGGAGGGAAAAAAAAGTTAGTATTAAATCTGTTCTCAAAAGCTGAAATGCTGGAATGATCAGGCAGGTCCTGCATGCATCTTTTTACTTTACAGTCTAAGGTGACTAAGACATTTCTGTTACTCTGACATTCTTTTATGCTCTGCTGTCATTATATACTTCCCTTTCAGTCAGTCATTGACTTTGAGAATAGTCCCACTAATGCTCTTTTTCTATGTTACATCCTTTACCCTACCAGTTACTATCTTATAACATGCTCTGAGTTTAAATTTGAACAATCTTGCCCAGATGGCTTTCTTCTACTCTTAGGCACACTATGAAGATATTTCTCTCCATATGGCTCCTCTGTTACCCTGCTTACTTTTTTAGTTATTACCCCATATCTATCCTCTTCCGTGCAATATTCTTTAGTCATAGAATTCGTTTCTTTGCTTCTACCTTAGCCCTTGTTTAGTCTATTCTTATGCTCAGTTTCTGGTAGCTGCCATTGCTCCAGTGCCTATGTTGATATAGACATATCTCTAGAGTATAATGAATAAACTGTTGCAGATTTGACTGTTTTGGGATGTATATGACAAATTTGTCTTCTCTGCTATTTAGAAGGAAGTTATTGACTCCAAAGAATTAGTAGGACTAAATCTATAATGACATATTGATCTCTGAAATTCATAGGCAAGTTTCTGAGCTTAAATCACTGATGCAAAATCTGGGGTAGGATGTCTCCAGATGAAAATTCAGTGAGAATAGCTCCATAAACCAAATTTGCTAGTGCTGGAACCACAAGTCACTCCACATATAATCATCAGGTTGAATATGTAGAATGACTGTGGCCATTTCAAGTCTGTATAACCATGTTCCCTCCTCATTTTGCTGGTTTTCTTGCATTACAAGTTCATGAAAACAGCTGCACTATTCAGTATAGATACCCAGTGGTGTGTGGCTTTTGGAAGGCTTTCACAGTCATAACCACCTAGTCAAACATACCTAGCCAAGAATCTACTCTGCTGCACAACCAAACCATTTGCAGGAAGCAGTCGTTTAGCCACCAAAATCAGGTCTACAGCACAAAATAGTGCTCAGACAAAAGGAAGAAGTATGCATAATCAAAGCTATACTAGCAGGTATAAACTACCTCATCATGTACAGAAACTGGAAAGGAATAATGAATAGCCCTGCAATACAACACAAATCAATTCCTGTAATAGCTTATTTACAAGCCAATGTTCACCCTGCTGCATTCTCTCCTCCCCTTCCTAAGTTTAGCTGTTTTCAAAATACATGGCTGCAGAACCACCACAGGTAATAGTTCACCAGCGTACATAAAATTGCCCTAGCCTGCAGAGGGTTTCGGCTAATATATGTCCACAAATGTGCAAGATACACTTGATCATGTGTATCTGAGTATAAACATATGCATAAACATATATGCAACCAACTCAGTTGCAATATAACAATATTAGACCTCCTGTCCTGTCTGTGCTTTATTTGTCTACTGTCCTGGGTTCAGCTACAGCAGTCATTTTTTTCTCCTTCTTAGTAGCTGGTGCAGTGCTGTGTTTTTTGACTTTCAGCCTGGGAACAATGCTGATAACACCGATGTTTTTAGTTGTTGCTAAGTAATGTTTACTCTGACCAAGGACTTTCTCAGTCTCATGCTTTGCCAGAGAGGAGGGGAAGCCAGGAGGAAGCAGAGGCAGGACACCTGACCCAAACTGGCCAAAGGGGTATTCCATACCACAGCACGTCATGCCCAGTATAGAAACTGGGGGGAGTTACCCGGAAGGGCCAGATCGCTGCTCGGGTCGGGCTGGGTGCCGGTCAGCGGGTGGTGAGCGGTTGTGTCCTTTTCCCTTGTTATTCCTCTTATCATTATTATTGGTAGCAGTAGTGGTTTGTATTATACCTTAGTTACTGGAGAGCTGTTATCTCAACCCGTGGGAGTTACATTCCTTCGATTCTCCTCCCCATCCCTCCGGGAGCGAGGGGAGGAAGGAAAAGGGGGGAGTGAGCGAGCGGCTGCGTGGTTCCAGGTTGCCGGCTGGGCTTGGACCACGACATCTACAAACGTCAGAGGATCTAGGACCTTCTCCTCATTTTATGCCTCTTGTACCAAGCATATTAAACTTCTTTTTTTCCTTTACAATCTTTTCTTATACTTTATACAACGTTCTTGTCTTTTGGACAATTTTAGGAGGCTCCTTTTTTTAGGTAGTGGCTAGTGTTCCAATTACTCGCCAATATAACAATTAAGATCTCTCTGTTACTTTCTAACGTATCACTTTCATGTTTCAGTTTGAAATTAAACCAAGAATGAAAACTCTCCAAACAGTGAATTAACTTTGACATGTAGATGTTCTTTCATGATGCTTTCACTTTGGGGACTGTATTTGCAGAACTTTTTGCTTTATACTCCATACTAATTTTGTTAAATTTAAAATTTTCTAAAATTATTATGTTCCATTTACTAATGAATAGAATAATCATACTTTCAAAAGCATTTATGCAATAATATTACATCTTCAGCTGATTCTGAATTATCTGCAAGGCACTTCTTTATCTTTGGGCTTCCAGCAAAGTTCTTAAGCATGTAAATCACTGATGATGGTTGGAACAGAGGATGCAGAATCCTCATTTAGAGAGCTTTACTCAAAAATTCTGAGCACCATCCGCCACCTTATAATTTTCAATGTGGTATTCATGTAAACAAGAGGCCAGTGGTGCTTGTTGTGAAGATAGATAGGGGATTGAACTGAAATGCAAAGAATAGAAAAGTTGTGCATCTAATTACCATGGAAAGTTGATTCAGTGAAAAAGAAATTTAACTGGCAATACACGGTTCTGTTCTGGCTTATTAGCAGAAACACTGAAGACTACTATCCTGTTTCTAGCAGTGCAGCAGTAATTTGGACACTAGGTGTTTACATTTCTTGGTTTTGGAATCTTGACAGCTGCTATTGCCAGATCCTGCCTTCTTGCACTGCCTCTGACGCTGGAAAAAATAACAACCACAGCATGTTCAATTTTACTGTCTTATAAACGTAAGGGGGAAAATCACTAAAAATCACTGCTGAATTTTCATTAATAAGCTTAATAATCTCTTAAGAAGTCTTTGGCAAAGCAACCAATAAGAACGAAGGGATTACAAGCTTTAGATTTTAATGAGAATTGGTTGTTTGTGGTATTTCTTGTTCTGCCACAATCCATTGTCAAAAGAATGTGTATTAAGATTTCTGTGCCTAGAATCACAAAATCAAAGTATTGTATTTGCATTACTCATGTAGGCTTTGAATTGGACTAGTAAAATGAACTGTTTTAAATGTGCACATTTGATTTTGTTGGCCATTTTTCCCTTTGTTTATATGCAGCACAGATTTTTAGGAATTAATTCAGTGGCCAGCTGCCCAAATTAAAGAATAGTGAAAAGATCAAAGTGGTGCATATTGCTACTGTGGTAGTTATTAGCATTTGTGATACCTTATTCTCATGGCAGCACAGAAAGTGGCATAACATCAATCTTGTTTTGTTACAAAAAAATAATAAAAAGGGGAATTGGTACAAGTACAGCTGTTTTCATTATAATCTCAAGAAAATAATGTTAGAGTCCTCTTCAGGGGCTGTAATGAAAGGACCTTTGAAGAGCTAGTGTATTCTTCTGTTAGTCACAAAGGTACTGTACGCAGTAATTCCTTTTCTTAAGAAATGGCTGTTCCGTTAGACCAACAGGAACTGATCACGAGGGTCCCACTATTGCTGAGATGGGGTCATGTAGAGTGGAAATATGAGCTCTATAACCCTTGACCTGTTTCCCTCTTTATTTCGATTCCTTTAACAATGCATGGTTGGCAGACAAAAACAATGGAAAGTTCCAATCTCTTTTGTTTGGCTTGGGAAAAACTCAAGCCAGCTCAGTTTTGTTTTTACCTAAAAGTACGTCTGGGTTTCAATTAAAAGGAGCTACTTTAAGTTTGCTAGTCTGAAACTTTGAAAAAAGCCATTGTTGCCCATCCATGATCTAAGCAACAATGAGATACAGATTCTCACAGTGTGTCACAGTAAAACTACATCTCATTTAATCTACAGTTAAAACCGTAGAGGCTAAAAAAGAATGGACTGCTAGCAAGCTGGAATTTTTAAAAAACTACATACCCGTTCATGTCTACTTATTAAAACACTGCTTTTAAAACAGGAAATAATATTTTAGAAATTCTGTGTCAAGGAAATGCTGGCAAAAGGAAGAACCACAAATAGCAAGGTTGCAATCACTGGTGCAACTTGTGAGCGTTAGCAGATGATGCCCTCACCCACCATCCCTTACAGAAATGTTTCATGTTTTTTGCAGTGGAAAGTTTGATAATCTGAAAAGTCAAAAGGATTAAGGACTCCAAAAAAATTATAAACCTTATAAATTATAATTCTTATAAATTAAGAATAATGACACCTATTTCTGGTCTGCTCAGAATCTTATGCACACATGCATTCATTTTACAGGTCTGGCTCATGTAAAGACAAATATATTTAACTTTATATTTTCTTTAACTTTTTTTTTTTGGTAGAATTTATATCTTTTAACATCGTTATACAACAATTCAGTGTCTTCTTGGTAGCATACCTAGGTATGTGAAACAGGTATTTCTTTTACAAACATGTCCAGTGGCGTCAGATGGTAAAGAATTGGTCCCTGCTAGCTCACTGTGAGTCTCTGCATTTGAAAGAACCTTGCATGACACAGCAAAATTCAGCTGTCAGTAGTTTTCAGTATAAAATTTAGAGTAAAAACACACATTGTTAATCATCTGAAGAGAACTGTATTAGCTGGCACAAATTTGTCCAGCACAGATTTGTCCAACACAGAGTCCATGATTGAATAAAGGGAAGACAGAGATGAAATTCTTACTGTATTGAAACACCCATAATTTTTATAAGGTCAGCAGTTTATCTTTGTTCCAGTTTGGGTTTTCTAGTTTACAGCTTTGGGTCAGCCCGCAGGAATATAACCTATGGAAGTCTATCCCTTTCTAAATACAGGTCTCCCTGTCAGAGGAGACACTGCAAGACCCTTCCTGTGACAAGCTTAAGCGTTACACTTGTGGATATAGTACCAAATGAACTACCAAGCACTAGAGAAAAGTCAGTTGCAGTATGTATAATCACAGCTTTTGAAGGACCACAACTGAATAATTCTGAACAATATGCTATTCTTAGTTTTAATTATGCATTTCCAAAAAATATATTTGCCAGGTACTCAGCCTTCACTTGCTATGCATAGCTATGGAAAAACATAGATTATAACTGATATTTTTGTTATTGTTGTAATTATTATTTGCTTCCAGGAAAGTTTACTTTTGCCTTGTATCATCCTTTTACCCTCAAACTAAGAGTTCTTATAGATCTTAATGAACTTCTGTAATTCAAGAACACTTCTTAACATTTTGTTTGCAATATCACAGTGTGCGTCCTCGGTTCCACTGATAGAAAGTAATTTGTAAAATGCAGCTCTGAGGAAGAAGACACTAAAAAGAAAGTTAGTTTCAGAGTGAATTACGAGACACCTCCAGTACAATTTTGTTACTGGAGTACCGATATTTTAATGTACATACAATTAAAAGAAATATTTACAATAAGGATTCCTAAACTTGAGATTGCTATCTGTTGTGTCGGACTGAAGACCAGACTGGCATGATAACGACATGATGCCTAGACTTAAACTAGATGAAAAGCCTTTCTGGGTTCCTTCTGAATAAAAGAAGGCATATAACTTTTTGGACTTTTCTGCAGGAAAGAAAGAAATGTTCTGCTTAAAAATAGAGCTAAACGAAAAAGAAGGTGGTACAGTCCACCTTCTCTGTGTCTGCCAAAGGGAAAGATTTGTTGCCTTTTGCACACAAAATTGACGTACAGAAGCAAGAGATATCTCTAGTAGGGAATTTCCACAAGCAGACCCATAGTTCTTGTACAGATGGGTAGCATCTAAGAAAAAACTCCTTTGTAATGTATAGTTCTAAAGATTATCACATTGTTGACACCCAGTAGTTTGCTTATTCATATCCTGTTTCTTGAAACTGAGGGGTTTTTTTTTACTTTTTTTTTTTTTATTTCAGAATTTGGGAAGAATATGGACCAAATTTTGCTTCTAGATGTGTGCATGGCCTCCATTGGTTTTTTATGAAAAATGTGGGTATGCCTCTCAAGGTGGAATTTATCCTAGTGTATGGTTTTGATTCACCCTGTATTCTTCTTGTTCAAAATCTTAAAGATTATTTGGATATAATACATGAAAGGGAAGACAATATCTGAAAAAGGACAGAGAACAATTATTCTCTGTTGCAAGGGTGAATTGCCTTAAGTGAGCAGAAATCAGTCACAGGAGGCTGCTTGCTTCACTTATTTTTCTAACTGCTTTAGGCAAATAAAGATTAAGTCATTCTTTTATCAGGCAGGCCCTCTCCCCAGTATAAAGACATAATCAATCTAGATTGAAGGCAACTAAGAGATGCACAGAGGGTTTTGGGGGGCAGGTTTTGGCTGCATAATGATGAAAAAGTGCAGTGTTAATTTTGGCTTAGATTTTACTCCAGTACATTCAACAGAATTTGAGGTCAAAGATAAACACCTGAAATGAGTGTTTCAAGGCTTTATAATAATTTGCTGGACAGTTGATAAAGGAATGTTAAATGTCATCTGTACAAATTTTGTACAGAGAAATTCATTGTTGTAAAATATGGGTAGCTAAAGTACAAGATAAGCTAAGTTTGTCAATACAAGATCAAATCGGGATGGTTAAAAACAATTTACTCTACATTGAACCACTGCAATCCTTAATCAAACTTAATCCTGTTACCTTCTTTTGGAAATCTCAACCAAGTTATGGTTCAGAGAGAAGGCAAAAAGTTCAGGTACCCTGGGTTGTCAGAAAAGATTAAAAATGTTAAATCTTATTTTTATACACGTCAATACAAGTTCATGATTTTTATGATAAGAAGCATATTTTATCCAACACAAACTCAGATTTCATTCTGCAAAACCAAAACTTAACTTATGAGCTATTTTCAAGCTCAACTCAAAATCACATTCATTCCAGTTTGCTCATAATAGAAATGACAAAAATAAAACCTTTTTCTGAACTCAGGAAAAAGTATGATTTTGCTCAATCTCTGATGATCAGAATAAAAGCAAACAAAGACTCAAACTACCCATAATATGAGTTTTAAAAAAGAAAATGTGGCTTTTCTGCCCCTCTCCTGGTACTTTTTGTGGTTGGGAAAGTTTTGTTGAATCCTAGTTGTGTGCATTTTTGAAACGGGGGCATAGAACCAAGAATGTTCCTTGGTGAAAGATTTTATTTACACTTTAAAAACCTTACATGTTCTCCCAGGACAGTGCATATTTACAGGAAGGAGAGATAGGAACAGGGACCGTACAGAGCACAGCAGCCACTTGCACTAGATAGACCATCAAGTAGCAATACATATAAGTGCTCATGAATTTTACTCTTGTGTGAAGTCATACCTTAATTTTGTTATCATTTTAATGATGTAATGTTCAGCTTCCAAAAGGAGAGATAGCACAGACTTTGTGGCACTGATTGATTTCTGAGGTGAATAGAGGTTTTAATAACATCTGGGTAAAATGGAGGGACTAAAGCAGCATCCAGGAACACCATTCAGTGGTTCCTGGGTTCCATTTTCTGCTCTGCTGATAAAAGGGCAGCTTCCACCATAACTTCTCTTGGAGCCTTGAAGAGTTCCTTGAAGCTGCAATGGACTTCCTGGAAAAACACAGACAGGGCTGGAGAGGCTCCAAGAAAATTTCCTTAGATACAGAATGCACCTAGGAGTTAGAGCTGTCTCACTGGGTGAAGAATTTCCTCCTGAATGTGGAAATGTTTTCCAGAAGCTGTGTCAGCTGCAGAAGTTGCACTGACAGATAGATAGCCCTGCCACAGCAGCTACCTCGTCTGAAGGCAATGTACACACCACCCTGGTTCCACAGTTCCTTCTGCTACATCTTTCTTTTGTATTCCCAGCTAAACACTTTTTTTTGCATGAAAACAAAATATTTTGCAATAATCATTGAGCTTAATCTAAAATATGCGGTGTACAACAGCCTTTTAAATAAACCACAGCATCTCAAACACTGACAGATTCACCACACCTTTTCACTTTTAGCTAGATGATCCCATTTTTCTTGGTTCAGCTCCAATGCTGAACTTACTTTCTACATATTATTAAACTTTTTAAATATTGCTTTGCTCCAGTTTTATGTTGGTATCACTGTTAAAGCCGTAACTGGAACATCACCTTTAACTCACTGCATGTAGGTTTAGCTTTATTGTGTGCTGAAAGGTTACTTCTAATGGTGAGCCAAGATGAAGTCAAACAACCCAGCCTTTTCTGCAGTGATTAGAGATTACAGTGTGTATTTTTTCGTGGAAAGTACTGTGAATTTAAACATCCCATAACAAAACCAACCAAATATAAACAAATCAAAACCAATCAAATCAAAAGAAATCAGTGAACTGAAACATTGCTAAGGGTAAGCTAATTTTTCATTGAATTAGGCTGGTGTTCAGCAGCCCATATTTGTTAGCATGCTGGTGCCTTTTGAAATCAATTTCTGTATTTCATTCACACGGCAGATGAAGACGGTAAATTAGTTCAATTGCAGATGAGAACTCAGAGCCTACTGGAAGCTGATTTATTTATCAATTCCAGGAACTTACAGCATGAAGCACACCTGTCCCAGCCATCCTCTGTCATGAGGAATGTGTACCTGTCAGTTTGCTAGCCTGCAAAATGCCCTTTCATTCCAAGTAGCTCCCACTTTGCTTACCTGAATCTTTTACAGTTACTTCAAATTTCAAACATTTACAGACAAATTGGCAGTACACAGATCTGTGACATTCAAAAGACAATCACCACTGACAGGAAGAGGCTCACTTCTCGTCTGTTTCAAAATCTGGGGAGAAAACAACTAGCAAAAAAGAGGCTCCTACTCTAGGATGAAGGCATATGGCAGGTTTATCTTTCTACCTACTTTTCAGTCATATTGCCCCCTAATTGTGGAAGAAGGAATCCCCTTTTCAAATTATGGTCTCAAACCTGAATTAAGCTCCCCTAGCACTGTACAGGGGATGCAGGGATGTGCTACTTACTGATGACTCTCTTGGTGGGCTTCAGGAAAAGTGTTTCTGGGGGAGGAAATGGAAAAATAAAGGACAATTAGAAATGAGAGTACTTACACCTTGATTCCACTTTTAGGAAATGAAACGGTAACTGTAGAAACAACAAGTGCTAGTAATCTTTGACACCCTCCTTATTAGGAGGTTTTTTAAATTTTGTTCATATGGCTCATATTCAACCTGACAAGTCATGTCGCGATTAAAAATTGGAATGCTGCAATAACAGTGTTAGAATTAGGATCAGTGACTGGTTTAACTCTCCCTGACAAGGAAAGCCTGGCAAATGACTCGGTTCCAGCCAGTAGGGAATCTTCAGCCTCACTGCGCACTACCAATGCATCCTGACATGCCTCATCAAGACAGCCAATGTGGGTCTAGCAGATGACCTCAGAAAGCTTCCTCTCCTTGACTTTCTTGCTCCTATGCAGTTTGTCGACAGACTTGGGACTACATGTTAGGATGCACCTAAGGGGGTAAATGCATTTTTTGAGAACTTGCATAAAGCCTGGAGGTAAGAAATTGAGTTTCTGGATGTGCTTTTTCCTCCTCACCCTTCTGGAAAAACAGAAGTTTTGCAATGATTCAAACCCAAAGGTGGGAGGTTTCAGAGCCCAGGTTCTTGCTTGATGAAATATTATGAGAAACTGCTAGAAGGAATTGCTGTGGAGCAATTACATGATCACAGAGGACTGAAATTTCCATTACAATATGTGGGTTCTGCCATGGGTCCTACAGCATTCAGACAGCCTTAGTGATATATTCTGGTAATGATTTTGGTTCCCCTGGTATCTCTCTCTCCCTTTCTCTGTAATAACATGCTGCCCTTTCTGCTGTACAGTTGCAGGACAGATGTCTTTGATGTATTTGAAACATGGGTGGCTTAATATTTGTGTTATAATAATGACTGATTTTTAGTATCCTGGGAGAACATCTCTCTTGGCACTTAAGATATAAAAAACAAGTGACAGTTTGAAATAAACAAGGTCTACAGGTGGTAGAATTAGAACTCAATCTGTCATCCTGCATGCAAGGCAGAGCCTCAGCCACCAGAGGATAAAAAACAGAAAGTATTTTGAGGTAAGCAAACTAAAAGTTTGAGTTCATTGTAAAGAAACTAAAAGGTGAACCTTATTCTCCCTTTCTCCAACCTTGTCATAGTCTCTGGGTACATACAGCAAGTGGCATTTCCCTAGGCAAAAGGGCAGGGATGTAAGCAGAGTTTGAAGAGCCACAGCGGAGGTCTTTCATCCCCTAAGCGATATAGGCCTGAATTCCTTGACAGTTCTCCTGTGGGCAGTCTGCAACATCAATTGTAGCAAGTGGACAATCTATTGATTTCTTCTGTTTTGCTCATGTCATGCAAAGTCTGCAAGAGTTGGGTCTAGCTTTCATGTTTGTAGCTCTGTAACCTTTCTATGCCCCTTGGGGGAAGGGGTCCTTCTATCCTATTCCAGCAACTGAGATTTGTGGTAAGATATGGCCAAATATAGCACCAGCAATACTGATGGCTCTGCTGGTCAGAATATCTGAAAGCAAGGAAATGGCAGTTTTACTGGAGGGAAAAAAAATAAATAAGTCTTTGAGGTTTTTTTAGTTCAATTTTCCCAGTTAGCAAAATTTACTTACAGATAAGAAAACGGAGGATTTCAGTGTCCATACTCAGTCAAACTAGTGTGCCACTCCAGTATATACTTTAAAATGCAATTGCAGATACAATCTGTCTCTGATAAAATATTATTGTGCGCTGGCAGAAGAGATACTAATCAGCTCTTGATTAATATTCATTGTATACATATATGTATTCAGGATATTAAAAGGTATTTTCAGACAATCAGAGAGCATACAGCACAAAAGACATTCCCAGATAAATTGAACAAGCAGTGGTCAAGGCAATCTCTTGAATTCAGAGTTAGCAAAAGGCCAGCCACTTCATTTTTTCATTCATCCCAGAGGATTAAGAAAAACTGAGCTGATAGAATCTTGTGATCCCACCCACTTTGGGTGCATGTTTTCTAATTAAAATGGAAATTTGATCAATTATCAAAATGCACTGGCTGATAGGGATGCGCCATGCATCTTCTGTTCAATCCTATATGTGCCTTGGAAGCAAGAGGAGTCTTTTCAGGTTCTGCAATAATTTAGACATTAAAAATGCCATGATTATTATTACTGTAGTCCCTTCTAAGACAATCATCATTTGTATTTTAGATAAGCCAAATCAAGCCACTGTCCTGTCTGCCACCAAGATCATGCAAAATTAATGTATACAGACAATTACATATGAGGAGATAGGGATGTATGATATCAATATAGTTAACTGCAATTATCCTGGCATTTGCAAAAGTTAATAATTTCATTGAACTGTTTGCAGAATTAGGTACTTCTCTGTGAAGTCTCAATGACCATTAAAGTAAATGGAGAATTTTTCACAGCATTTTCATCAGGAAACAGGAATCCACCACTCAACACATAGCTCCCATTCAAACCAGCAGGACTCACAAGGAGCTACTCACCAGCAGCTGGGTGTTGTGGATACTCTGCCCAGTTCTTGGTAGTCTGGACACCTAACAGACTCCCATTACAAACATATTGAAACAGGAATGCTGAGTAAGGAGCACTGGGCAAAGAAAACATTTTCACCATTAATGTGATTGTTCATGGTAGTCTGCTAAATCAAGGCTGTTCTATTGATGTGAACTGTTTTATCATCCTGCTTTTCAAAGACCTGAGCTTGCAGAGTAGGATTGCAGAGCAGGGGAGCACTGCAAGGGCAATTGCTGGAGAGAGTTAGGTGCAAATGAGCAAGCAAAAGACCACAAAATGGCTACTGCTGAAGCAAATTAAGGATCAAACCAGAGACAGAAATCAATACTGAATATTTATGCAGACAGTTTTGGCCAAAGCATTAAACAATAACCGGGAAACCATAATGGCCAAATGACTAAAATGAGAGAATAAGAGCAGGTGAAATGGCTAGTTATGGTGTTGTGTTGTCCTAATCCCTTTCAGACTGGTTATATACCCAGTTAAAAAACTCTGAGCTCACACACATCAACAGCTCAAATGGCAAAGGTCAGTTTTAATGCAACAAGAAAGCAGACTAGGAAAAGCCACTGTTAATTTGCCTTCAGTAACAATAATCAGCTGGTTCCCACCAGTCAGGCCTCAGCAGCTCAGCCTACCAAAAAGGTAGGTGAGCAAAACAACCATCACTTTGAAAGCTGAAGACAGACATGGCCTGAAAGGAAGCAGATGGATGCTCAGAAAGCTCCACAAATACAGCTATCTTCCTATTGTGTATTGTCCAAGAATGCCCTTCAAGTGGATATATGATAGGAGATACAAAGAGAAACTAGAAGGCTTAAGTGAAAATTTCCTCTCATTTTATGTACTTATATTTACTGAATTACAGATGTAGCTAGCAAAAAGTTCTGTTACAAGGTACAGGTAAGTGCAAACCCCAGGTCAAGACCATACCTTAATGGGCCAATAGCTCTGCCAAAGGCAGTGGGACTAAGATTATCCAAGCTTAGAAAAAGCAGGACCTGGCTTGCTGGTTTACAGTAGGAAGGCTTCAGTAACTGACATTTTTCCACATTTTAGTCAGCACACTGCTCTCTTTTGCTTTCATATTCAAGTTCCACTTAAATAACTCACTGGAAGTCTTGAAACTCTATTCCCTTGCCTTAGATCTCAAAATTAGTAAATTGGTTGTCCACCTAGGCAAGGTGGACATTTTTCTATAGCTGTAGCTTCAAGAATTCCCAAGAGTAACAAAGATCATTTAAACATGTTGTTCACAGCCACACTGGTTATACTAATGTGTTGGCTCCTCAGACAAGGCATAGATGTTCAGCACTGGGACAATATACCTGCCTAAGACCACTCTGCTGCAGAGGCTCTGTTTCAATGGAAGGTGAAGAGCTATAAGTAAATGTGACTGACTGACCAGACCAGAGATCCATTCCATTTTTTGTATCAAAGACCACGCTGGGATCATTATAATACTGCTTCCCATTGTAAATGCACAGTTATTTGGGTTGTTTCTAGTGTTTCTCCCCTCTCCATGGGCGAGCAAGAGCTTACATAATCTTGTTTGTTTGCAAATTACAGTGAGTTTATTCTTATTTCATACCCTTTTTTTTTCCAGAGTTTAACTTATTCAGGCCTCTGTGTGAACAGAGTAGGAATGAGAGGAACAAGAATCATCTCTCTGCCTATATTTTTTTTTTTTACCTTTTTTATGTTAAGAACATACCTTTGCCATCAATGAATTTCAGTGGCAAAAAAAAAAAAAAAAGATAAAATCGATTTGCATCCAGGTTCAGTAGTTGAATTGTGATGGGTGAAATTCTAACTGTCTGGATATCAAACTAGGATAACAAAATAACATTTTGGTTTTTTATCTAAACTGCAAGAAAGAATTATATCATTCTTAACTTGGGACTTATGCTTTTTAGATTTCAAATATCATTTTGAATCTCCAGAACTAATGGGAACATGTCTGAAAGAAACATTAAATTAGATTACACTGTTTATTTTTTGGATAATTCAAAGATTATTTTTCTATCTGACATTGACCAATAAAGAAAGAGTTAAATATAACTTTGGAAGGTATTTTACTTGTAACAGTAATCTCTTTATATATCAGTGGGTCAATAGTTCAGTAAAAGAAGGAACTACAACTTGAATAGACACTAATTAAAAGAATCAATTCTTATCCTACTACATATGTCCAGTCATATTAACACATTTCTAGATTTCTTACTCAGTGGACTAGTCAAGATTAAAGGATTTGCTAATATGGACGAACTGAGTATGCTTCCAAACTGACTGAGCAGATTTGTGAACAAATTAGTTCATTTAAAATTGACAGTGAAAGATTGATTTTGCACAGAATGAGTTACCTAAGGTATTCATCATTTCCTCTGCTTCCATGCACAAGACAGAGATCTGCTTCTTTTTCTTTCTGATTGTAATAGGACTGCTTACTGAGCACCTTTATTTTACAGCCGTGATTGCAGCCTGTCATTCTTTTAATTTAGACATATTTTAGCCTCCACAGACCTTCAGAAATAACTTCCTTAAAAGCCTCGCTCTAATGACTCATTACATGAGTTGCTCAATTCAACCACAGTACTTTAAATTATAATGCAAGAGGAAAAATTGCTAATTACACAGAAAAAGATCCAATTACTCCTGAGACCATTTGATTCATTATTCAGATTGTTTTGGCGGTGGGGGAGGGAGGAAGGGTGTCTCTAAACATGGGGTTGTGTATCAATGTATTGTGAATGGCACTTAGATGTCAAATTTGCCATCAGTTATCATCATTCAGATGTAACCAGCATGGCTGCATTTTCCCCTACCAATCAAAATAGAGTTTCCCAGACTGTGATTCGTGCATACATGCCAATGCGTAGTTCTTCATTTTTAGCTATTAAACAATGTTAGACTAAATCTATAACCAATCCTTCCTTAATACCACTACATGGTCAGTCATTTGCTCAGTTTCCAGGGGGACACGTGACCACAAATGCAAAGGGAAGTGACCCACAAGTCATGAATCCCCAAAGATAAGAGTTTCTCCACTCATGAAACATGCATTGTGCTTCATTTTCTGCTAGTTCTGAGCCAGGGAACATGCAGATACTTTATGTGTGAAGTGCCCTTGCCGAGGTCCCTCCCATGATTCAGCATGACGCTTACAGTTGGATGGGAGCTGAAATCAAAGGAAATTACAAACTTATCAGTGTTGTCTTCTCCAAAGCCAAAATTCCTGAGATTTATCTTGTTTCAGCTACCAACATAAAACCCTTCGGATTTGTCAGAGGCAGATCACATCCAGTCTAAACTCGGCTTTTGTTTATGGGGCATTCAGGATTCCCTTAGCATGGCCACAATCTCCTCAAACCTGGCTCAGTTTAAGGGCAGAAAGGAATCTGAAACCAGTTAACTATATTCTGTTTCCAGTCTGACAGTTTTAGTTATTAGATAATAAAAAACTTTATGTGTATGTGTCCTTTTCACTTACTTTGCCCAGATGTTTAATGAGATCAAATTTTGGTCCAAAGAAGTACATTTAATGTCATTATCCAAGTGTTTTTATGTCAAAATTAACGAGACAAATTAAGGTGATTGCAATGTGGAGAACTTGATAAAATCCTGCTATTTTATCCTCTTGCAGACTATTGTTTACAGCTATCCTAATGTGAGATGGAACAATTTTAAGATCTCTCAAAGGTAACAACTCTCTCAAAAACCTACTGCCTGCTCTATCACATCTCCATTTTTCTATAAGCTTTACTAACTGATTCAGCACTGCAATTGTTCCCTGAAACATGTGTTCTTCCCTAACAATTAATCTTTTGCAGCATATCCAGTTAAGTCATCATTATACCCATCTCACCTATGATGTGTGAGCCAAGCACTTCCATTTTTTGCAGGATGTCATTTTCTATTCCACATTTTCATTTTATGCCTCACTGTAACCAGTTCATTTTTCTTCTATTCCATTCATGCTTCTTAATTCCTACTTAATTTCCTTCTCTTTTACCCAAATGTCCCAATATTATTTGTTATTTCTGATTATATTACAGCTCACCTTCCATTTTCTTAAATTTTGCGTTAACTTCTTCTAACAAGCATGTTATTTTACTAATGATGAATTATGCAAGAGCAATAAAATGCAAAATATGTAAATGACACACGATTGTTATCTCGCTATTAAAGTGAAGCAGTAACAGAATATGTAATGTATATTAACAGGTTGTTCACGTTTTTAATGTGGCAGAGGAAAGAGTAAAATATTCACTGGCCTTTGCTTTGCAGTTGCATGTAAGAGCAAGACATAATGAAGACATTTTCCCCACCTTCAGTGATCTGTCTTTCGCAGTTCAGTTCTGCCATTTCACAAGCTTGCTGGCTCTAGAGTTATGTGCCCTGGCAAATTGTTGTCTGTCACCTGCTAATGTGTTTTCTCACTTACCTGATTGAGAAATTCCCTGCCTTGATCATTGATTTGTACAGATAAACATGAATGTCTGATGAATTCAATCAGAGACCTTCAACACTTTTGGGTAGTTTATCCTGGAGGGGTTGAATTTTAGTCTACTTTGAGAAGTAATCCATATCTGTTACCAAATATTTGTATGTGTCTTGGTCAGCAGTGAGAAAACAAATATCATCATTAATTTGGGCTATCTGAATGGTTCCTATCCTGATGACCCTGCCATGGTGCTCTACAGGATCACGTTGTCTACCTGTTACTTGTTACCAGCCAAATCTGAGAGCTAACAGGCAAGTTTTGCAGGAAGGTCTCCCATTTAGTGGATTTAGCAGCACCAATGACAGTCTATAATAGTCCATGGTCATAAAAATTTAAGCAGATGCTGAGCACAGGGAGCCCACGCTCATGTCCACTCCTGCAGGAAAAGCCATGGGTTTTGATCAACCCAACAGTTTGTATGCTGCACCTGAGTGGAGAGCAGTTCTTGAACACAGATACTTCTGTGACAGTCTGCTATGGAGTCAGTTTCCCTCTCACCTTGCTGACAGACCCTGGGATGGGCTGAGCAGAGCTCACATTCCTTAGGTTTCAACTCTAAAATGAAGGTCAGTGCTCAAGGGCAGAGCTACAGGATGGGAGAAAGGGGACAATCACTCAGCGATCCCTGAAGTTTCTCATGTGCTATGCTTATTTTCGAAATATACCTACTTTATAAGTTACAGAAGAGAGCCCAATATATAAAGCCATTTTTTCATTTGCAGATCATGGTGAACATCAGTCTGAGAACACAACATGTCAATCTGTGGGACTAGCAACAGCTCAAACCAATTTAAATACTCAACAATGCCATCCCTAAAGTATTAAATATTCCCCTTCTCAACTCATTTTGTTGCTCAGGAAGCCTCATTTCATGCACAGCAATGTAAGAACTTGGAGACCTCTGCTAAAATAGCAATCCTTTTGGCATGCCATTTACTCTGAATCATTCTGCCCAGGGAGCAACTCCTGGATTCCCCTGGGACCCTCAAAGCCCTGGTTTTTCTGGGTGAGCTCAGATTAGCATTGCTCTAGCCTGGGTCAGCTCTGAAATGGCTACTTTAGCAGGCCATTAGCCCAAAACTGGGCAGCTTTCATCCAGCCATAGCAACTCATATGGTGACAAGCTTGAGTAATAACGCTACCCCAGTAATACAGCAGTGTACATTAGCCAGGATTTGGCCGGTCTACAATTATGTCAATCAAAACTAAAAACAATGTCCCTTCAAAAGGGCCACCATTATTCTGCCTTCCAGCCTGAATCATTTTCTTTTCTTCCCTTTTTTTTCCCAGTCAGCAGCCTGAAGAGCTTCTGCTTTCCTCAGGAGCAGGTCCTACAGCTTTTACATTAAGAAAACTTTTCACCTCCATCAACGAGATGGAGCAGGTCCTTACCTAGTACTACTAATGACAGATTTGCTAGATCTGGAAGGCTGCAGAACAGGCTGGTAGAATAAAAAATCAAGCCAGATTTTCTGATCTGATCAGACAGGAGGAAGAAACCCAGGAACCTTAGCTTGTTTGTTTGTTTTCTGTTTAGAATGTTATTTATTTTTTATTCTCATTAAGCTGTAGGACTAGTAGTGAGAGTATTAACTGAAGCCCAGCGCAGTGTGAGAGCAGATGCTTTCCAAGCCTTTCCATACAGTCTTGCCAATCCTTCACAAAGCAACTCTGGGTTACTACACTTCTCACAGGTTTTGTGCCTGTTTTCAGCAGTTAGAGCTAGTCAGAAAGAATTGAATGATAGATCTGTGATTTAAAGGAATAATCAGAAATACTGAGACCAAGATTATTGGGCATATTTTCTTCAGTAACACAGGCAAGAATAAAAATTGTTTATTATGTGTGTTTGGCTGGGCTATAAAATGCACAGTGCGGAAGATAAAGTAACGATAACTTCAGGTTTCAATGATTTTTCAGAACTTCCACATTCTCTCAGCCCTAAAATGGGACAGTCTTTGAGTAGAAAGGATTTCATATGGCATAGAGTTTATAAGCTAAAATCTATATTTTGAGTTATGCTTGAACACAAACTGGTAGCCAGTGCATTTTAAGACCATGCTTTCCTCTTCACACAAGGCAAATGCATGTTGAATTAGCACACCCTGAAATAATTCACTATACCTGTACTAATTGCATTCCTGTACTGTGGGGAGACACAGTACAGGAATGTAATCCCTTAATTGGGCCCAACAGTTATGAAAGGATATTAAGGTGTTTGAATGCATCCAGAGGAGGGCACCAATGGTGGTGAAGTTGCTGGAAGACATGCCCAACAAGGAATGGCTGAGGACACTCTGTTTATATGCTTTGGAGAAAAAGAAACTGAGGGTCAACCTCATTGCTCCCTACAGATTCCTGAGAAGGGGAATAGAGAGGGAGGTGCTGATCTTTTCTCCCTGGGATCCGGTGCCAGGACACATGGGAATGGTTCAAAGTTGTGCCAAGGGAGGTTTAAACAGGATATTAGGAAGCCTTCCTCTCCTTACATGCAGAGCACGAGTAGTATCCTTGTGGTGCATGAGCAGCAGGCAAGAACCTAACCAAAATGTACTAGAGCCACCATGGCAAGGAGCTGTGCTCGGTGCTACAGAGGAAAAGCAGCAAACCTTGGGTCCACCCTGGGGGCCTATCCAGGGGCAAAGAAAGCTTCCTTCCGCTGGATGCAAGGCATAAGGCCCACCTTCATGGAGATGAGCATGAGCAGCAGGCACCTAGCAAAAATGGCCCAAAGGAGACCTAGCAAGGGGTCATGCTCAGTGTTGCAGATGAAGGCAAAAAACCCCAGGGACCATTGCCGGTCTTCCCTGGGGGAAAAAAGCCTTGCTTCCCCTGGCTACAGGGCACAAGGGTTCATGCTATGTAAGCAGCAGGCAGTAACCTAGCCAAAATGAACGAGAGCCTGACAAGGGGCCATGCTCAATGTTGCAGAGGAAGGCAAAAACCCCTAGGGATCAGTGTCTGTCTTCCGCTGGGGAAAATTCCTTCCTGACCCTAGAACTGGCTATCAACTATTCCCTGAGCATGTGAGCAAAACCTTCCTCCTCATCCCACAGGCTGGTCATGCCCCACAAAAGATGCTAGCACCTTCCCTCCCCTTGCCTCCCTCAACCTGGTGCCACCTCAGGGGCTTCCAAGAGTGGCAAAATGCCCCCAGCTTGATCCATCTTGGAGGCAAGAATCCTTCCTGTCCCTGGCAGGACACCAGTGGGTTCCAAAGCACTGGGATTACTGCCAACATCTGTGCATCCCATTTCTTATGGCTGCTGTCCATAGCTCCACAGAGGATGAGGATCTCAAGCCCTGTATTGTTCCTCAAGTTCCCTTGGTATTGCCACTGCTATCCAGCTGAAAAGACTTGATAGCTTTAGGCACTCCAGGTGTTGGTGGTTCTTCTCACCTACAGCAGCCTCATCCAGCCTCCTCTCTTCTTCCCTCTGTCTCCTCCAAGCAATTCCACAAGTTCCTCTCAGATGTCTTCAGGTTGCCCCTGGGCCACCTCTGTCCCAGTGACAAAGCCAGGCAGGCTGGCAGTGGGACACATTTGGATTCCCTCTTTATCTTGCCCTGGGGCACTGTGGATGTTGCTTGCTGCATGGGGGCACTGTGACAGGGGGTGATGGGCCCCCCTCTGCAGCCCCAACCACCACAGCCCTGCCTGTCAGCCCTCCATCCATCCTCCTTTGGATGAAGGGGTTTTTTTTAATTTATCTTTCTTGAATCTGAGGAATGAGAAATGTACATATTGGTACAGGTGAATTCTTAGCAGGGCTTTGAATGGTTCTCTTTCCTGTGGAGATATCTTGCCTGACACACAAGAATGCATTTCCTCTATCATATTTGTGACTCATAGTCACCCTGTGTTCTAGTCATGCCTCCAAGAACATTTGCCTACTCTGATGTTTCCAAACTGTAGCAGAAACTCATGACACTCCACCTGATGTTGTTGCCCTGTTTCTACAGTGCAGTTCTTCATGCATGATTTATTGATGTAGGTCTTCTGTCAGATCTTCAGCTGGTATGCAGTATGAGGCTGTAGAAATATACAATAAGATATAGCTTTTTCGGGTTCATGGATGCCATGAAATCTAGAATATAGTGTGAGTAATGAATGTATCATTTGGAGAAGGCAGGAAGCATACATATATCGAACAGTGGTTTTCTGCAATCTAAATTCAAAATACTTGACTATGAACTTCACTGTTTCATGCATTTGATGACATCAAAGCATGAAGTGTGGAGCCTGAGAAATGTGTTAATGAGGCTTTCATCCATCAGTAGCTTCCTGGAGTCCAGATCACACAGTCATGACCAGCAGATCTATCCCTTAAGTCTTCTGGAGTCCCAGGGATTTCATCTTCATCATGAAACGGTGATGCATTAGAGGTATGATCAGGGGAGGAGGAGGTGGGGCAGGGAAAGCTAAATATTCTCTGGAATAAAGGAAAGTGATGAGAGCTGCTGAAATCTGTGAGAATGGCAAGTCAACGCTATGAGCCCAGGGAGAGGAACTTGTGCTTAGCAAGCACCAAGAAACTGCTGCTGTCTTTGTCAAGCTAGAAAATTAATCTACACACTTAAAATACAGGTCCTGGGCTCACTATTTTACCCCTACAACAGTAATGGAATTTTTAAACTATACAGATGCCTTTCATTAAGCCTGTCTTATGCCTGAATAGATAAAAAAGCTTAATTTGAAGTTTGAAAATGTATAGGAGTAGCATACAAAACTTCTGGGTAATCCAGCATTTCTGAGAAAGCTGCTGCTCTATTCCAAGAACATTTGCTAAAACCTTACTTTGAGCTACAACTTCCAACCCAGTAGAAATCTGTCTTACTTACCAGCCACTTGCAACATGTTCTCTAATAAAAAATAGGCAGATATTTCCTTTGCTGCTGCATCTAAATACTTCTGGGAAGTTAATCTCTTATTTTCAAAACATATAAATGTCTTTCATAGGCAAAATGAGCAAGGACATTTCAGGTATTTATATTGTCCTACTTTCTGTCATGTGGAAAAAAATACTAAACCACAAAGCCATATAGCCAGTTATGTAATATTATAAGGTAGTGATTCACCTTAAAAGGGTTGCTTGTTAAAGGGAAAACCTTTTCACCCTATGAAAGTTTGTATAGTAAACAAATTATCCCTATTTCATAGTTTTGATGTTAGCTTTGTATAGAGAGATACAGATAGCTGCAGACAGGTTTTACATAGTCTCTTTTTGTGCTACCCAGAAGTTAAGAGTATTAGATGATTGATCCTTTTCATCTTAATTTTAAGAAAAATATTATCCCTTTTAAAAATAAACATTTGTAATACTATTTTTTCATATATTGTACTTGACTGATAAAGAGCAGGGTTTGCCAGCTGAGGCTTCAATTTTCACTTTTAAATTTAAGTTACATTAAAATGCAAAAAAAAAAAAATCTATAAATCTGTTGGATATCGTTCATGAACTATAAGTTGCAAAGGATGCCAAAAAACATATAAACTATTCAACAGGGGTAAAACCTCTGAAATGGATTTTTGTAAATCTCAGAGTCAAATTATTGAACTATAAATATGCAATACACAGATTATTGTGTTCATTTTTTTCTTCAGTAAGGCTTTCTCCATGTCAAGCAATCTCATCTAAAAATTAGGCTTAGTCTTGATCCTTTAAAATTCCACCAGCTCTTACACATTAGCATTTTCATACTTTCTATTTATCACTATGCTTAGAATTGTTGCAGCGTGATAGAAAGAATTATTTTTGAAGACATAAGTAAAGCTGTTATCCACATGACTAAGGAAGATAATACGGTGAATCTCTCTGAAATGCACAGCCTTAGTGTACAATCAGTGTATTTCTTTCATGTTTATTCCTTTGTCATATATTCATTTGAGAGGGTTCCACAACATGCTCAGTACATGCCATGAATTGGTTTGCCACAAGTTTATCCTTTCAGCACATTTTATTTCACTGGTAAGGCAATCATCACATGTTGGCAGATTTTTATGCATTTAATAGCTTCATTCTCTTATCAGATATTCATTTAATTGGATTTCAGACTGGTTTCACATAGAATTTGGATAAATGGAAGCAGAGGTTGCAATCTATGTGTTCCTTAGCACAAATTCATGGAAATTACTTCAATTGCTATTTAATACACGATTACTGATGTTCAATTTATCTGCTTGAGTGTTGCTTTTGACAACACGGCCAGTTTAGAGTATGTGTCTCTGTTACTGGAGTATGCAGACAGTAGGCTATAAAGGTGATGGATTACCTACCTCAGCAAAGTTAAGCAAAACAGGCTAACTGAATCTTAATAAACTTATTTAATCATCTGTTGGTCCTTGAGTCTTCTAAGTGAAAGGTGCTTAGCCCTTGGAGTTACAGAGTGTCTCTCTTTGCAGGGTCAATTGCATATTTTAACTCCTGTTTAACCAGGAAAAAAATACACCAGATTCCACCTTCAGTGACACTCACACAACTCTACCATCTTCCGTTACTACTTCGGATGTGGAGTGGCCTTTTTATGTTCTCCCTTTGCATGTCCCTCTCACTGCAGCATATCTGTGCAGGGATTTTAAAATCTGAATTTATTTTGTTTCAGTTATTTGCTGCTGCTTTTTGTTTGTTTTTTTTTTTTAATGAAGCTTTTATGAAATTCTATATTGTACATTTTTCTGCCTGCTGCAATTCTAAGTGCATTTATTATTAACATTGAATAACTTACTAATGAAAAAAGACAAGAGTTCAGCTACAGGGAATTTTGTGCTTGGGATATTCAACTTATCAGCTATCCTTAGATGTAAGTTACTTACACTTGCACTCTTGCACATACAGATGAAGACACAATACCCAGTAGAATATATCTGAATATAATTTTTAAATCTGTCATTTTAGAAACAGATTTCTAAATTACTTTTAACCTAGGTCTCAGCTTCCCCTAAAACTTTGTAAGTAAGTAAGTCAAGAGTTAACCAGTAAAGTAAGGTGATTTGCCAAAATTAAAATCCTGTGAAAATGAAGAGCTTTTTCTGCTTTGGTATTACACAAATGTAAGTAAGGACAGAATTTAACCTCATGTGTCAAAGAAGGATTAGGCCTTCTGTGGCTTTGGTTTTGATTAAAATCATCATTGTTTAGCTGTACAGTATATTCCTGAAGAAAAAAACATGAAAGAAAAGAATATATTTTGAACATTAGGAAATTGAGGCAAATAAAAAGGTTAAAGAAAACTATTTCATAAAATGGCATGTAAGCATGTGGAATACGTTACCAAAGACAAGAGAGGTAACTTAGAACATATGTTTATGAATCAGTATGTTCAAAAGAGAACAAGATGAGTTTCTAGACAAAGAAAGAATAGAGTGTGAGGAATGCAGGAAATTAGAGATGGGGAGGAAAAAAAAGCAGAAAGGTCAGTTTTATGAGGTTTAGTAGCTTTTAACAGAGCAAGGCTGTGAGCAGGTGGAGTTCCCACCCTGGTCTCAATGGCAAATGCACAGCCGGTTTGTACTTCAAACTCATATCCTTCTCTGGAAGGGTGAGGGGGGTGGGGAGGATACTCATCTGAAATAATTGAAAATATAACAGCAAAATATAAGCTCCAGGTCGACATCTTTACTGTTTCTAGAGTTTTGCTGTCAGCATTTCTACCCCAGAACATTTTTTCTTCTGTTGAATGGGGTGCTTCTGCCCTTACTGTTCAGTAAAATTAAGAAGTCACAATCAAAAAGCAGAACTGACTCAACGGCTTCACAGATAATAAACACCTGGTAACTGAAGACCTTGACTTCCTACTATGCCCTTTCTGCAAGAAAGCCAAAAGTAAGCCAGCTACTTTAGGCGTTCTCTTTTCTGTACAAAACTTTCAGGCCCCTGTCCCAGAGATCTGCTTTGTACATCCAGGCAAATACCTATATGGCATTTGAGGGCACATCATACCTCCGGATCATCTCAGCATTTTAATCTTAGAATCAACTAGGCTGGAAAAGACCTTTACATCATCAAGTCCAACTGTTACACCAGGACTGCCAAGACCTCCACTAAACCGTATCACTGAGGGTCTCACCCACACAGTTTCTGAACACTTCCAGGGACAATGACTCCACCACTTTCCAGGGAAGCCTGTTCCTGATTACAATCTCTGTGAAGAAATTTTTCCTAATATCCAATCTAAACCTCCCCTGGAGCAGCTTGAGGCCATTACCTCTTGTCCTATCCTTGTTACTTGGGAGAAGAGACCGACCCCCACCTCACTACAACCTCCTTTCAGGTAGTTGTAGAGAGCAATAAGGTCTCCCTGAACCTTCTCTTCTCCAGACTAAACAAGCCCAGTCCCCCCAGCCATTCATGACCCCATGCTGACTGGGCCTGATCCCTCCATTTTCCCGCACATGCTTTATGATCTCACTTAGGATCATCTGCTCCATGACCTTTCCCAGCACTGAGGTCAGGCTGACAGGCCTGTAGTTTCCAGGGTCTTCCTTCCTGCCCTTACTTTCACAGGAGAGACAGAAATTTATGTCAGAAGAAAGTCATAAATACAAACCTGGGTAAATGGCACTCCAGAATATCCAAAAGATGCTTCTGAAAAGCCTCCATTCACCCAGATCACCTGATTAAGTTTTATCACTCAGAAGAACTCATATCTAGATAAGCCTCCCCAGGAACACCTCATGCAGCCCTTTGAAGACCCGTCTGCTTCCCAGAAATTTCAGGATCTCTGTCTATCCATGAGAAGGATTTGTTTTTCTGGGTGAACATGGTGTTAGCAAGCACTATAGGTAGGAAGAGCATCTGAGTGTTCCCCTGCATTCAGGATGCACATCTGCATCCTTTTATCCTCCTTGGAAGTTCTACATGCTTTAATATTTTTCCACAATAAAGCCTTTGTTTTTCTTTCTGATTGATTGTCAAGTCAAAATGCAATAAATGGTTAAGATATTGCTGGCAACTTCCTATCCATATATTTCTTTGCTGGCACACATCCTAGATCAGCTTTAATAGAATCATAGAATCATAGAATAGTTAGGGTTGGAAAGGATGTTAAGGTCATCCACCTCCAACCCCCCTGCACGGGCAGAGACACTAGTTCTTTAGCATTTCTTGAAAAAAGAATGTTATACCTTTTTATTCTCTTCAAATCTTGTAAAAATAAAATAAAATAAAATAAAATAAAATGAAATAAAATAAAAAAGTATTTTTCCCATGGCATTTATTCAAAATGCAAATTTCAAATTTCCTCATTGAAGAAAAAGGGCAAGAAAACTTCAGAAAGCAAATTCATGGTGGGTAGATATATAATCAGGTAAATCTCTGGATGAGTGAAGTTTACAGTATGTGTCTACTATCCCTTATTTAGATAGCAATGCAACATGGAATGTGAACGTGTACATGGACTGACAGAAACCACGCAGGGCATGCAGAGCATCACCAGGAAATTTTGCACTGTTGAGGAGTGGCACTCTTGAAAGGCATTGCCCTGTCTGCACCTACACCAGGCATAACCTCTCTCGACATCAAATCTAATCACAGCAGTGGGGTTTCTCTGCAAATGGGAGAGGCCATACTCCATCTTTCCACCACTCCAGTTGCTATTTGCTTCATTTGCTGGGCAGTATTAAGCCTCATTAATAATGTCCTTGTACCTGCTGGTGTCATCCAGGAAGAAACCTACCTGATAACCTTATCTACAGTGTATGCTGCCCTCTATTCATTGTAAATTATGTCTGATATAGTAGCATTTCCTTTACCCCTCCATTTTGTTGCAGGAGATGGGATGCTGTAGGAGTGGATGCTTTTGTTCAGCGGTGGTTTCCTGTGCTGTTAAGTGGCAGCAGATGGTCGCCCCGCAGTGAGATGAGCCCTGGCCATGGTCCTACTGGCAGGGGCAAGAGCACTCAGCTGTCCCTTGCATCTGAACTGGTTTTATCAGGAAAAGCTGGAGAACAAGATAAAGAATCAGATTTCACTAAAGCAGCTCCCCCATCCCCCCACAGCATCTGTCAAGGCCTGCTGGTTAAAGCACCACCACCCTAGGAGGGCTCCAGATACCCAGGGAGAGGGTGTGCTGGGCTGTGAGATGCTTACTCCCATTCTGAACAATATGGGGTTTGCCTTATGTTGCATTGCTATGGATGCACACTTTCCATGAAAGGATTTTATTTTTTTTATGGCCACCTGTCCTTTTCAGGTCTCTGCTGACCATGAAGTGAGATTTCAGAGCTGTGAACGTCTGTTATTTAATTTCCGCCTTTCTACAATTTGGACTTTTCCTTCATTTACTCTCATGTTAGAGTTATTCTATACTGAAAGTTCTTTTACATTTTAACAATGGTTGCATTCAAGTTTGCTCTGTGCTCCTCTTCTGAGCTCAGATTTTTATTCCCTGGCTTGTGTCCATACTTATATAGCACTCAATGTTAAAAGTTTTCTTATCCTTGCTCCACATTTGGTTTCTGATAGCCTTATACTGGGCACTGTATTGATAAGACAAATTTCTTCCACTGGCACTCATTTTCCTGATAACATTAGATCTAGAGCTTGCCATCTGACTCTGTGAGATCAGCTCTTCCTGCTACACAATGTACTCTAGCAGTACATTGTGCAATACAAAACAATTTCCATGGCATTCTCCCAAGATGTGCTGCTCGCTCTTTCTTTGGCTTCTCAGGTAAAAGACCAAACAGGTTCCCTTACCAGAAATGTCACAAAATTGATCACTATTGCAAAGTGATCAGTCAGAGTGACAGATGGCTAATTGGTAAGTACAAGTGATGCCTCCAACTGTTCCCTGGAAGAGTCTTGTTAGCAACCTCCCCTCCAACACCAGAAAGCTTGGATCACTGAGGTGGGAGTGACTGCAAGTTTAGATGGGGCACACAATAAATTCAATCACAGCATTTCAAGTTTTAATTTGCTATGGCTTAGTCATCAATATTTCAAGCTAAACAATGCCACTTAGAGATGAGTGGTCAATGAAGTTGCCTGGCATCAGGTCCCTCCTTGCGTCAAGTAAGGCTACATACTGTCCATCTATGCCACAAACAACTTCTTCCCCTAAACCCCCAGTATGTGCATTGGCAACACGGGCAAGTCAACACACCCCTGTTGTAAACTGAAACCTTACGTTTTTGATGACAGCTTTTAACACAGCTCTTTGAATTTCATTTCCTGAGAAGGTTTAAGCAACTGAAGCTGAGTTATTTGTGCAAAACACATGCAAAAATAAGGCAAGCCCAGCAGATGCAATCACTTCTCAGAATATGAGCGAACTTTGGTGGAAAAATGTTTGCAATTTTTCCCATGATGCTTGACAATTTGTGCCTGGGAAACCAGTATCTGCTTCTGAACATGGACAGGCAAAAGTTCAGGACAAATTAATGATGGGAAGAGGCTTTGTCCACCTCTCAAATTGAACTTATTATTTTTTGCAGGTTCAAAAATGCAAGGCAGAGGTTTTATGCTTGTTTATTTGGATGTTATGTTCATTTTATTAGAAAGTTATTTGCACACCTTCGTTTTCTGAAATTTCCGTCCGGGTAGATGACGTCAACTGCTTTGCCCCTGTCCATCAGTTCTGTAGCCCCATCACAGAAGGCCACCAAAGAGGTCAGGCAGGATTTCCCCTTAGTGAAACCATGCTGGCTGTCACCAACCACCTTGTTGTTTTTCATGTGCTTCAATATTCTTTCCAGGAGAATCTGCTCCAAGATTTTGCCAGGCACAGGGGTGAGACTGACTGGTCTGTAGTTCCCTGGGTCTTCCATATTCTTCTTCTTGAAAATAGGGGGTTTATTTCCCTTTTCCCAGTCATCGCATACTTCACCTGACTGCCCTGATTTTTCAGATATGATGGACAGTGGCTGAACAACTTCATTCGCCAGCTCCTTCAGGACCCATGGATGGATTTCATCAGGTCCTATGGACTTGTGCACATTCAGGTTCTCAAGATGATCTTGAACCTGATCCTCTCCTACAGTGGGCCTAAGGTCTTCATTCTCACAGTCCCTGCATCTGCATTCTAAGACTTGGGTGGTGTGGTCTGAGCATTTGCCAGAGAAGACTGAAGCAAAGAAGTCATTGAGAACTTCAGCCTTCTCCAAATCCAGAGTAGCCAGTTCTCCCGACAGCTTCTGGAGAGGGACCACATTGTCCCTGGTCTGTCTGAGCATTTGCTACGTAGCTATAGAAGCCTTTCCT
>NW_009931672.1:0-7052 GCF_000696875.1 Nestor notabilis | reverse complement strand
ATCATCGCGTTCCTCCCAGTTTCTGATTATGTTCGACCCCTCAAAGGCGGTCGGACGGTTACTTTTGGCAACTTTGAACGTTTCCCTTTTCTCCAGCACTTGCCAGCTAAGCTGTACTTTTAGCACTTTAACTGCCCCTCCGCTGAAATGGCAGCTTTTGATGAGAGTCAGCTTATTATTCCAGAGACACTACAATGGATATTCATTTTTATATCCCTGATTTACTTCATGTATGTTTAGTGCTGCCTGGGCATTATAAGGAATCACAGCAGCTTTCTTCTTGCAGCCATGTGAGCAACACCCAGCTCCTGACAACCCCCAGAGCTGCCTCCCCAGCTCCAAGATTTCCAAATCTTCACCTCTGACTCCAGGATTTACAGGGTCACGGTTCCAGCGTGTTCAGCAGCACCTTGGAACAACTCAGCAGCAAGTGGTCTGTGAGAAGCAGCAGAGCCCAGCTCCCTGCGCCACAGCTGGAGCGGGAGAGGAATAATTCCCTGGTACCACTGGCCTTGCCTCTTCTCCCCAAGGCCTGCCAGGCTGCGGCAGCCAGTTCAGGGCTATGAGAGTGACTTTAAATCTCGGGAAGCACAACAGCAGATTGTCACGTTTGATGTTTAGCATTTTGGACGTGCTTTTGCTGTTTTAGGAGTACCCAGATCTTGCGTGTCCAAAAATACCAGTATTTCTCAAGTCTTTTACAATCTCCTGACAGCCCTAGCCCTCTTCATCTTATTTTAGAAAACTTTGTGGGGATTTTATATTTATAAACAGTTGGTGCTTAAATATTATTTCCCTCACCATAGCAACAGCTCCCCATCGTAGCATTCGTTATACAGTGCTAATGCATTGGTGTATCCCTGTTTGGAGTGAGAAAGCCCTGAAGCTGCACTCCTTGTGCTCATTTTCCTTCACATTGTGGAGCACAAGGACCAGGGCTCCTGCCTGTCCTGACTCTCTTCCCAGAGCCGGGGAAGAGCTGTACTTGCTGGAAATGGCTGGGATTTCTGTCACCAGTGCTCCTCAGGTGATGCACCCATTCAAGCCATCCCTTTCCATGGACACAAGCTGCTGATTCATCTGCTGTGGTGTAGCTGACCTTGTACCTATGGACATGTAGTAGCTCCACAATAGCCCTGAGTGCTACCTGCACACAGCATACAGCCCTTGGGCAGCTCCAGGGTCTGTGATGTGCTCCTGGTGTGTGCTTGTACTTACTCAGCACCTCCAGTGAACCATGGGGAGGAGCTGGGAATGGGTGTCCAACTGGCGCAGGGCCATGGCTGGGCTCTGCTCCACTGGGGGCCAAGGTGCTGGAAGTGCAGGAATGGCAGGGTTTCAAAGAGTTTGGCCAGGCAGGGCATAAACCAGGCCAGGGACTAGTGCCAGGAGGAAATCAAGGGGCTCACAGTAAGAGTACGAGAGCAGATGGGCACCTGCGTGCTTTCCAGAGAGTAAGGGTTTGTTCCTCTCTTACACATCAGTCCAGAAACAGCCTGGGCACTGAGACACCTCCAAAGTACTGCAAAAACCCAGGGTGCCCCCCAACTTGGGGCAATCCTGGAGCTACTTGGACACTTACCTTCAAGTGCTGGGGGTTGTCCCCTTGCACATGGGACTGGCACAAGTGCCTGGAGAACTGGGGGAAGAACCGAATACCAAATGTTTCCCAAACACCACTGGATGCAATGGATGTGCATCGAGTGTCTGCACTCAGTGGTGATGTAAATGGTGATGTTGAACCCAGGACAATCAAAGTAACATGGCTCTAGAGGCTGCCTCATGAAAAGGAAAGAAATTTGAGAGAACCATGGGAAAAATAAATGAGGAATAAAAGCAAGGTTGAAGGACGAATGTGCAAAAAGCAGTTTTAAAGGACTAAAAGATGCTTCTGATGATTTCAGCTGAGCACAATCACGTTTTCTGATGCTCCCTGGTATTTTAAGTGTTAATCTAAAGAGATGCTGATGGTTTGAAACTTTACATATTATAGCTCTGTACCTCTGAGCAGTGAGTATTAAAATGTTAATGAGGCCCCGTGGTGTGTGTTTGTGGTCAGTTTGCCTGTCAGAGGGAAGGACTGCTGTGGCTGTACCTCACCCTCATCAAGAAAATTTGCCTCTGTTTAAAAGGCACCGTTTTTCCCTGTGTGGCTCTAGGCAGGAGAGCAGAGAGGATGCTGGTGACTTGGGAAGACAGAAAAGCTCACCTTTTAAAACCTTAATCTGAGCCCAAATGCAGTTTGAAAGCACCCAATTTCCAGGCTCTTCAGCAACAGATTTCTGCAAAGACTTTGTATTTTCTCCTCTTGAGTTATGGTTCCCAAAATCTCCCTTAAAAACATAATCTGTTTAGGAATATATGTAATAAAATACCAGTGTGGCTGTTAAGGTGAGATGAAGGTTACTGTTCTAATCACTCAAAATGCAAAGTTATGATTCTCACAGTAATCCGGCCACGTTACATCCCCCAAAATGCCGTTAACATAAAGAGTAATGTATTAAGGCATAAAAATTTGAAGGCAGACTAATAGGAGATACTATTTGTGTGCTTAAGCATGGCATTTTGAGAGTCTGTGTTGTACTGTAGTGTTTGCTAACCCACCTGCACACTATGGTTTTCCTGCTGGAGAAGAGCTCCCTGGGCTGCAGTGCCAGTGCGCCACTCAGGCTGGCTCCCAATGGAGATGGAGGTCCCTTTCCCACCTGGATGAGACTTCCCATGCTGCAAGGAAGTGCCAAGATGATAAAATCCTCACTGCCCCACAGGCCATGCATGGATGGAGAGGTATGTGGCAGAGAAAGAGCTGCTGTTTTGCTCGCTGGCAGCACCTTGGCCAGGGCAGGGGCATTGCAGTGGGAGAGCTGTGCTGAAGCGGGGGCTGCTGCTGCTGCCTGTCCCCTGCCCCACGCCCCTCATTGCAGCCTGTGGGTGAAAGCCTCCCCATGAGCAGTTTCTAAAGCCTGCCAGAGCTGATGGTGCACAGAGCTGAAGGAGTTACTGAATCATTGCTAATCCCCGAGATTTCTCATGGAGTGATTTTTTGATACCTTGATCTTAAGGGACAGATCTTATGGGCTATTTTGGGGGCACCTGACTTTCAGAACATGTCCTTTCTCATTGGCCTTCACCTCAAAGCTTTAACAAAAGACTTGATGTCCTCCTGTAGTTCAGAAGCAGTGATAAACAGCTCATGCTATAATCCCTTCTCTTGAGGAGCTTATAAACTCTGTGTGTGCAGGGCTGTTCATGTAACCAAGGGTGTGTTTATTTACCCCAGCCTTTTACTGCCCCTTCCTCTGTTTTCCCTTCCAACAAGCCACGGTAAGTCTATTAACGCTTCATATAAACGAAATGAATGAGGACAAAATTAACCATCCCGATGTTATGCTGTTACTTTGATATCCTTACAGCATCCTAGCTATAGATCAGTTTTAAATTGCTGTGGTGGGAAAGGAGATTTGCCTCCTCTATACAAAAATAAACACCATCAACTATCCATTTGTAAAATCCCAGATTTTAAGTGCCCAATAGTCACTGTGATAGTTGTGATGTGCCAATAGTCTGTTCAGCCTTGCCCATGGGGGTGACAGGCTACTGCCTTGTACCAAGTAATTCCTGCATCCAAGCCATCGGTGGGGTGCAGGCACATCTTCATCTCAGGAGACAATGCCATTACTGTTGTTGGTGAGTTGTTCCAGAGCTTGATGTACCTGATGGTGAAATGTGCCCTCATTTCTAGTCTGGAGATGTTGAGTTTTGGCTTCCAGCCACTGGATTGCATTATGTCTTTGCCCATTAGATTAAAGAGCTATCTACTATCTGAACTATTTCTCCTGTGTAGGTATTAATAGATCATGATCAAGGCACCTCTTAACCTTCTCTCTGAGAAGTTAAATAGACTAAACTTCTTTATCGCTCATGATGAAGTGGGGGGTTCTGGGCTTTCAATCATTCCTGTCTATCCCTCCAGCCTGCTTGATGTCTGTTTGGAAACACAGATTCCACAAGCACAGAGGGTATCCCAGGATTGACCAGAGCAGCTGTGCTAACTCATCTCAGCTAAGGATCCTACTGTGGTTGAGCACACCTCCATGATCCCCACACCCTTGTCACCAGCCTGAGGTGATGGCCTTCTTAGCATCCCATCTTACTCCTGAGGAACCTCCCAGGAAAAGGTCAAACATTACACGCTCCTGCAGTCTGTGCATTTCTAGCACAGAAAATAACATCAATAGGACACAGTGCAGTTCTCCCACAGCCACAGACATCCCTCCCAGGCCTGTTTCTACCTTTCTTGAGGTGAGATCAACAGGAAAATCACCTGCTGATGGAGACCTAAAGCCAGTATCAAGAGTCCTATTGGGCTTTCACATGTCTTTGTATTTTTGGTTTCTTCTCTAAAAGTGTACATCAGGCTTCATGGTATTAAACATGCCCCATAAATCATACTGTATCCAAGTCAACACTTTTATGTGGCCTTTAACTTTCATAGTCCCATTTTCTTAGGAGTTCAAAATACAGTAGTAACTTTAACATGAATTCTGGTAGTTTTAATAAAAATCATCCATGTACTATGAATTTACAGGGGGTTGGGTGGGTATTTACTGAGAGATTCCATGTTTCACTGGAGTGAAAAAGAGGGGGTTGTGAAAAACAGAGATTAGAAGTGTGGTTAAATAGCAGTTTGTCTTTGGGGCATCCCCCTCTCCCCTGACCAGCCCTGTGTTGCTGCCTCCCTTCCAGCTCCCAAACTGGCTCTGACAGGTAGAAAAACCCTCAGGAAACCATTTCTCAGGGCTGGGTGGTGGCATCAGGTACTTGGGTTGCTTTGACCCCATAATGAATGACAGGGCCATCAGAGCCAGCCGTGTGTGCCACCTTCATGCCATGCCAGGGTAAGGTGCTCTGCATTCATACCCTTGTGTGCCTTGAAAACTCCTGCAAGTGGCTGAAGAGTGAGGACTATTTAATCATGGTATAAGATAACAAGCTCTTGTAGAAGGGGAAGGTGACTTTATTAAACAACATTCCTAAGCAAGCTGTTTTCACCCTTTCATGCTCTCCTATGTACAAACACCAAGATGCATTTCAGGATCTTCAGGAAGACATTCTTTACTGTAAGGGTGCTGAGGCGCTGAAACAGGCTGCCCAAAAAAGTGCTAAATTCTCCATCCCTGGCAGTGTTCAAGGCCAGGTTGGACAGAGCCTTGGGTGACATCGTCTAGTGTGAGGCATCCCTGCCCATGGCAGGGTGTTGGAACTGGATGATCTTAAGGGCATTTCCAACCCAAACCATTCTATGATTCTATCTCTGTTACCCAAAGGACAAGGGATGCTGTCACTGAGTCTTCCCTGTGATTCCTCCATTCCTCTTGCTGGGCAGTGATGAACTAGTTTTTTGGACTGATCTTGTCTGTCTGTTCAGAGTTGTCTTTTACAACTGCATTCCGTTTGGTTTAACAGAAAGTAATAGCACGCTGGTGCCTTCTGTTAGCACAACACTTACGCTGGGGCTTATCAGACCTGGTCTTGGTGGTGCTTAGCTTTACTAACGGGAAACGCATTCTTATGGTTATGAATACAGCCCTTCTTTTCCCCCTTGTTCTGCTGTCCCTCCAGTGTGCACACACATAAGCTCATGTTTGTCCAGTACTTATACCAGTCTTTGTATTTCCATTAAAAGCCTTTGCAAGGGCCAAGAAGAGGAACAACCTGCCTACTGCAAGTCCTGGGTGCCAGGTCTCCTGTGTGTAGGGGCAAATGAGAACCCCTCCTTGCTAACTGCCCAAAGCTGCGGCGCTGGGCACAGAGGATTAGGTTCTGGTTGACCTTAAAGCAGGTGTGTCCCCATACCCTGGGGTTTTGGGTCAGTTTGTTTCCCATTTAGAAAAAGAAGGATTCAAGGTGTTAAAGTTTGTGTGGTGCTGGTTGTTCTTACTGTTACTTGCAATGCTCTGGGGTTTTCTTAAGCTGCTCTGAGGCTGATATATAGCCATGACCCTCAGAGCAGAGGAATCCTGAGAGGAACCAGCCAGTTGCAGGGAAGATGGGGAAGCTGCTGGATGCTGTTTGCAGTGCTTGAGACCAGAGAACAGTCTGGCTGGAGCGCTGGACTTCTGTCCTGAGATAGTTGCGCCTCTGCTCCAGCTCAGGGGACTGCACATGGTGAGGGGCATGGCTGCCAAAAGGTGCTGGGGCATGGAAAGGGCCTGCCTGCCTGTGGCAGGAGGCAACGGGACCTGCTGCATCCCCACCCTGACCCGAAGAGGCTGAGGTGGAGGGCCTGGGACAGTGATGCTCCTAGCATCCCATAGCCATGTTTGTGCTGGAGAGCCAGGCGTGACCCACACCACTGGCACGCACAGTGCCTGCTCTGCCTCCCCAGCCCTTTTGATGTGGGTGTCAGGCTTCTGCAGAGCCTTGAATTAGCTCTCATTAAGTCCCTGGGGAAGTAGAAAGGATCAGTGGAGTCTCTCATTTCATCGTAAGCTGTTCACAAAGCCTTTGTGGGAGCCTGCACGCTCCAGGATGCACGTGAGTCGGTGCCATTCACACTGTCCTGAGCATCTGTCTGTCTCCAAGGACAGATGGGTCCCTGTCCATCCCCAAGGACATCCTGTCTCCTCCAGCCACTGCTCGGAGGGTGCAGAAAGCTGTGCACTGATGCCCTATGCAGCGAGCCCTAGAGGGTACCAGACCCATGCCCCCTTCCCAAACCACCTTGGCATCCGTGAGACTGGAAATTGCTGCTCTACCAGCAGGCACGCACCCCTCCTTGCAGCGTACAAAGCCAGCCAAGGAGGGAAGGGGGTGATCCTGCTCCCGACCAGGTCTGTGATTGCAAAGGTGGGGAGCTGCTGCTTCACCCTGCCCGGACCCCCAACCCCACCGAACTGCCCATGTGCAGCCCTGGCTCCAGGGCTGGGAGAGGAAAGGTCACTCACCATCCGACAGGTCACACAGACAGGTCAGCACGGAACGATTCTTCCTTTTACACATCCCTTGTGTGCTGTGGGGTGGGAGAGGAAGGGAGGCTTTGCCTCCAGCAC
>NW_009931671.1:11389-13210 GCF_000696875.1 Nestor notabilis | reverse complement strand
GCGGTGCCAGGGCTCTCCATCCATCACCTCGCCGCGACACTCCCACTTCACAGCATCCACTCATCCTCTCCAGTTCCGAGGCCCTCAGACATATTCATGGTTACCATAGGAACTAATGAAACCCGAATTAAAAGAGAAAGAAGAGAGGCAGACGGAGGGAAAACCACTTTGATGCTCTGGTGCCACCTGTGTGTGCGAGTTTATTACACCAGAGAGGAGAGCAGCAGGCGGGAGGCATCCTGCAGCCCGGCATCACACTCAGTCTCACCAATCGCCAACTCCACACAGGACCCAACCTTCGCTCTCCCCACCAGACCCCACAGGGATACGCGGCCCACTGATCCCTGGGGATCGAGGGGCTCAGCGCTGCCCCAGCGAACCTGGGTGCCAGCTGGGGCCATGCTGGGACCGTCCTGCAGCCAAACACTGGGGGCCGCATCCACCACTCCGTGCTCTCCCTCCCTGCCAGGCTCCTGCAAGTCAATATTGATGTTTGCAGCACACACAAGGCTTCGTGAAGTGCTCCTTGGCTTGCAGAAAGCAGCTTGTCTTTTTGTTAGCAAGTTACACAGTGAAAGAGAATTGCCCACGCCTGGCATGTCAGCAGAAGGCTGCAGCAATAATAAGAGGGTGTTAGAAAACCAAAACTATGTTTTTATTATTATTTTTCTATATATTTTAAAAGCTTTTACAAACATCTAATGTGGCTCTGGCTGGGCCCCAATTAGAGAACCATTTAATGAAGCAATCTGTCCACAAACCAGACGCATTAGGAAAGGCTATGGAAAGCATTAGCTGCAAATAACAGGGATAAAGAAGCTTCAGTGGATGCTCATCGAATGCCCAGAGTGACCCCCCTATCGAATGCCCCGAGTGAACCCCCTCCTCTGGCCAAAAGAGGAGGGTGGGAGAGAGAAATGTGGCCCCGGACACTCACCCCTGCCCAAGCAGGAGCACAGCAACGTGCCCCATGGCACCCACTGCTCATTGTGGTGGGGAAAGGAGGCTAAATGGTATTTCTGCAGCAGGACTGCTGCATGGGGCCTGGGAAACGCATCAGGGCACAACATACACAGAGCGTTTAACTCCTTCCCAGCGCTGTGGGAAAAGGGAAGTCTGCTGAGATTCACCCAAAGTGGTGAACGTTGATTTAAACCTCTCATTAGCTCAGCAGGAGCCCGAGCCCCGAGCGGGGACAGCAGCTCTGTTGTGCTATTTACCACGGGCAGTTGCAGGCGCGTTCGGGCAGCAGGTTCCCCCAGGCTCTCTGTGCACTTTGCCATTAATGGTTGTGGAGCGAACCACAGAAGCTGTTACCACACACATCACCCACGCCCGGGGAGGCTGGGCTGGAATGTGTCTGTGTTAGCACATGGTTGCACTGACAGCCTGCACCCACCAGCCAACACCACAACACCCCCGGCTCATGGACCCTCCTGGGCCCCAAGAACATCTTCACCCCTTCCAGAGCGATGCCCAGAGCCCCCATGCAGCAGGAGCTGTGCAACAAGCACGGGCACCCACTGCCCCACTGACACCACCCCCTTTCCATTCTGCAAGGTTCAAAACCAGAATAAAACAACTCCAGACTCCACTGAGTTTCCAGCCTGAAGCTTGGTGGCAATTCCCACCCCCATCCCTCCCCAAGCAGAGCTGTGTCCTGTGAGTTAACCCACTGATCATGCAGCAGTTACGTTGCTGCAGTCATTATAACCACCCAGTGCCTGAATCACCTTGGACTGGAAGGGAGAACAAGCTGCATGACACACACAAACACAGCTCCAGGAACAGGGAGGTATGGCTGGGGGGGCGCGTCGGCGG
>NW_009931671.1:10574-11271 GCF_000696875.1 Nestor notabilis | reverse complement strand
TTCAGGCTGGCGAGCATCGTCTTGTCGATCCTGGGGAGAAAGCAGAGGAGGGTGTTACTGCTGGCACAGCAAGAATGTGTCCCCCCCAGCTCGGGTACTGCGGGCTGCTGGCAAAGCTGACCCCACAGCTTCATGAGAAGCTCTGTGGGGCTCCCAGGGAAGGAACAAGGATACAGCTGGAGCAGGACGTCTGTACCTCGCCGGTCATGGCCTCACTGTGTGAGCTCAGGCTCATCCCTGCAGGGCTGCGCCATCCCCATCTGGGCACTCACCCCTTCCCTTGCGCATAGCTGCTGTGAGCACCCACAGGTACACTGGGAGCCCTGGACGGGGGGAACATGGAGCAGCCCCCTCGCTGCTAGCCCAGCCGGGAGCCCCAGTCGCTTCACTTCTTTATTTAGCACCACTAATAAGTGCCCATCTCCACAGAGTCATTGTGGTTACAGTCACATTAATATTAATTGATGCAAATCATAGTAATGTCTCAAAATACAAAATTACATCTTTTGGCAGGCACTGCACATGCTGTGATCTGCCACATGGGATGAATTCCACATCTCTAGGAAAAAACTTATACTAACCAACCACCTCAAACCTCACTTGTTTCACCCTGTGCCTGCAGGGGACAACACAGGGCAGCAAAACGCCAGTTCCCCTCTACTCGCAGCTTTACCTCCCTCTGCTCCCAGGCTGAACT
>NW_009931671.1:9043-10550 GCF_000696875.1 Nestor notabilis | reverse complement strand
GCGGGTGACGCAGCGGGGCCAGATCCTGGTACTCCAGACCCTGAGCCGGCACCTCCTGCCCACCCCTCCTGCGCCTGCACCATCCCCTCTCTTGGGTCAACATTCCCCTCCCAAACCCCAAGGCCATGGGAGCTTCATTCCAGGCATTCCCCCAGATATTGGCTCTGGGAGAGCCGGCACGCTCCTGCTCCTAAAATAGACCCAGGCACCCGCTATTGTCACTTAATACTCAACAAGCCCATCCACGGACATTGTTGATCATTAAATGGAGTTGAACATTAAAGCGTGCTGGGGTAAATAGCTGTTGCCAAAGTGGGTGGCAGATGCAAAGAGCCCCGAGGACAGCAGACACTGGGACAGCTCCTGCAGGACCCGCACCACAGTGGGGGCTGCACCGAGCGGCTCTGTCCGGAACCACAGGAACTAAAACCCGTTGCTGGTATTTGGCCTCATAGAGAAGGGAGGAAAAAAGAAAAGAAACAGAAATAAACCACAGCAGAGAGAAACCCCCGTGCAGGGAAACCGCAGCTGCAGGATGACTAAGCTGAGAGCGCTCTGCCAGCCCTGCCCCGTGCCCCCTCCCAAGGTGGGGTGAAGTGAAACATCCCACACCCAGCCCAGCTCTTCCTGCACACCCCAGCATGGCCTTGGGGCTCCGACAGCACCCATTGCCCCAAGAGCAGCAGCCGACACCGGCCAAGTGGAGACGCACAGGGCTGGCACCCACGTCAGTCCCTGGGGCCAGTGAGCTGGGCAGGGGAGCAGTGACGGCTCCCGGGGCTGCACACACCATGGCTTTACATCACCCACGATGTGCATCCCTACATCCAAGAGTGATGATACCACATCTGCTGCCCCAGGACAAGCCTGTCTCCTCCCAGGACCTCACTGGCTGCAGATGGGGACGGTAGACAGAATAAGGCCCGATTCACACGCTGTTGGAGGGCTGGAAGCAGCACTCACAGGCACCGGCAGTGGTGTCTGGGTGTGCCCGGCCACCCCACACACGATCCCCACAGGAAGGGTGTGTTGGCTGGGGCAGTGTGAGAAGATGCAGACGCAGGTACCGGCTGCAGCAGGTTCCTTCCTTTCCCGTAAACACCTGGGGAAGTGTTTTCCCGCTGGGCACAAAGCTCTCGGGGCAATGCACAACTGCAAAGGGCACCTTCCCTAGGGAGCTGTGCACCGACCCCACTTGGGAACTGCCCCATGGAGAGCAGGGCTCTCCCCATACACCCTGGGCTGTCTGGGTGCAGACACGGGTGCTGATGCTCAAAGCAAGCCCCTGCCCTGCAGCACAGACCCCTCACTCCAGCACATCACTTTTTCCTGCGTAACTCGCCAGCTTGTGGTTGTCTGCTCCCTGCAACTGCCAAAGCACAGAAGGAAAACAACAAAGCAAAGCCCAGAGGCCCTGAAAGCCCCAGCACGGGGGTAATGGCTCCGCTCCATCCCAGCAGGAAGGTGTCAGCAGCAGCAGCTCCCGGGATGTGCCTGCTGTGGTTGA
>NW_009931671.1:8315-8878 GCF_000696875.1 Nestor notabilis | reverse complement strand
GCTCCACCCCGGCAGGAAGTGGTCGTCAGCAGCAGCTCCCGGGATGTGCCTGCTGTGGTTGAGGCCCCAGAGCCTCTGTTTCCAGTGGCAGCAGAGGGGCAGAGCTGCCCAGGAGCTGACATTTCTGCCCAGAATGAGCCCACGTTTCACTGAAGTTATTTGCACAGAAGGTTATCAGAGAACTTCCTTCCCATTTTCATGCAAAGAAAGAAAAGGAGCTGAGAAAACACTTTGCTTCAGTGGGCAAGAGCTCCATTCCAGGGGCTTTGCTGGAAAACACACACACCACACACACCCCCCCCCGCGTTCACTGCCCCCCTCCAGCCCCCCCGGCTAAGTCACCACTTTTCTTTTTCCCCCAGCGGGTTTCAAGCAGCCACAAGCATTCCTCCAAGCCCTGCAGCCCCCACAGCGCGGGGAGGGGACAGCAGAGCTGCCCTCCAGGCAGCACCAGAGCCAAAGCCAGCACAAAATCACCCGCTTGCCCATCAATTCCCACCGACCACAGTCACACAGCACAGACCTGGAATGGTCATAAAAGACCTTGGATGGGGAACCTGCAG
>NW_009931671.1:7745-8272 GCF_000696875.1 Nestor notabilis | reverse complement strand
ACACATAACACATCTGGGAGAGAAGGGACACAAGAAGCAAACAGACCCAGACCCAGGGTGCCGAGAGCAGCTGTGGTGCTCTGCCAAGGACAGATGAGCAGGGACAACTCAGGAGGCAGCGATGGTGCTGGGAACCTGCCATGGACGAGGTGGGACCCCACCAAGTGCGATGAGGTGCCAAAAGTGGCTGTAAGCGTCACTGCCCAGGCAGAGAGGAGCGGGCAGCAGGTCCTCGGCAGCGAGAAGCTGCCTGGTGAAGCTGTGACAGGCTTCCCTGCAGCCATTGAGGGAATTAGATCCTTCCCTACTCCTGCACGTGTTGGCATGGGGCAGCAGGAAGGGCTCTGCTGCGAGGACAGGGCGCCGCAGCACCATGGTGCTTCCCTTCCCAGCGGGAAAGAGAAGCTCCCCATGTGGCACCAAGGAGGGGTAGAACAAGAGGCACCCACCAGCTGTAGCCGCCGAAGGAGACGCTGCGCTTCCTCTGGGACATGGTGGCTCGGTGCTGCCCGGGGGCTCCCGACAAC
>NW_009931671.1:0-7558 GCF_000696875.1 Nestor notabilis | reverse complement strand
CTTTTGTCTCCTAAGGGCGGGAGCCGCGGGCACTGGGGCTGCCCCACGGCGTCACCACAGTCATGGTGCCGTGGGGCTGCCCTGGCTTGGCAGAGGGTCACTGGTGGCACCACAGAGGCCTGCATCCTCACATCCTGCATTCCCTGCACCAGGCTGGCTCCCTGGTCAGGGATCCTCCGCCTGACCCTTCAGTGCCTTTCGATGGACATCCCACTAAGGACACGGCACCTCAATAAGCAAGAATCCCATCACCACATTTCTCACAGCAAACAGATCCCCGAGCTCAGTGAGGCATCTCCCACCCTGCCCCATTCAGCAGCAGTACACGGGTTGTCTCCTGCTCCCCAGCAGCTCTGTGATGTGCATCTGCAGCCTCACAACCACTGAAAACCCTGCAGCCCTCTAACAGCCAGGCTTCATAAATCCCACCTAGATGGAAACTCTGACCTCCAGCTAGACATGAGCTTCCATCAATCGCAAAGTCCCAAGAAATAGGATGTTGTTCCCTGCACCAGCCTTTGGGCACAGCAGAGCACATGAGGAGGTGAGCTCCTCACCAGTGCCCAGGGGCTGGGCACCACATCCAGGGGGCTGCCAGCCCATCCTCACACCTTCCACCTCCCCAAACCAGCCACCAGACCCATCCGCACCCACTCAGGCTGTAAGAGGGGCTTCACCCTCTGCAGTGAGGAGGAAGGGTGGGAACTCTGAGCACCCCTCGGCAGTCAGGGGGGGCTGAAGTGGGCCTCGGATTGGAGCCACTCCTCGCACCGCAGCCGCGCATCGTCTACCAAGCTCATGAGATACAGGAACCCAAAGCTCCCTTCCCCAAGTCCCGGCATTCAGAGCTGAGGTGCTCCTGGTGCAGGTACTCGTGCACTCACCTCCTACTCCGCTGACTCAACATAACGCCCAGCACACACAGCAAACATCCCCCAGTGCGGTGCTGCCGGGCAGCTCCTGGCTCCCACCACTCCGCAGGTCCCGGTGCGGATCCTACCCCAGAGCCTGGCACTTGCGGGAGTCAGACTCATCCAAGCACACAAAAGCTCTAAACTGAGAGGCATTTGGATCCTGTCTGATGTGTGAAAGGAAGAGGGGAGGCAGGGGGGTGGATAGGGAGTTGGAGACAGAAATCACTCACTCCAGGGAAAAAACTTGGACTGAAATCCAGCTATTTCAACTCCTACTTTTCTGCCCACAGCCATCTCTCCTTGGAGGGATGAAGTGATCGAAATCCTTTGCATTTCAGAGCTCAAGAACATCATTTAAAAAAAAAAAAAAAAAAAGAAAAAGAAAGAAAGGAAAAAAAAGAAACCCAACTCCCAAACATGCTGCAGGCTCAAAAGCCATAATTCAGGTACCATGAAATATCTGGATCATTCACTCAGAGCACGTTTGTTTCTGGCCTGGATGCTCCGTGTTAAAGCTCTGCATTGACAGCAGTGTGACGTTATCCTCACGCTTCATCTTCCCCCAGGCCACATCTTTCTTACACTCACAGCAGTTGGTTTCTGCCCAGCTCCACTGAGCTGCACATGATTCACATGCCTGAAAATACAAGCAGGGAGCCCTGCAGTGCATGGGAACTGCACAGGGCTGCTGCGGCCCAGCACAGCCCCTGCACACAGAGGAGCGGTGGCAGGTAGCGACACCAGCCATGGGAAGCATCAGTCTACAGCTGGCATCACACCAGAAACAACGTGGAGAGCCCCAGGAAAACAGCCAGCTCTTCATTTAAACGTTTACTCTTGCAGTGCTGCAAGCAGCAATTACCACATCTCGCTCTGCCACTTCAGTCCTTACGTGAACCCGCTGCTGTCGGAGGCACATGGAAGCGGAGGGAGAGGGGGAGATTGCACATTGCAGGGCAGGGCCACGCTCCCCACTGCGGGAGGTCAGTACAGTCGGGGGGTCATCACTGCTTGACAGGGCCTCCTTATGCCTCCTCGGCATGGCAGAGGAATGGTTCACACCCCTCCCCTGGGATTTCGGATCCCAGGAGAGCAGGACCTCGACATGGCCATGGGGGATCTGTCTCCATTTCCCACTGCCACTGGAGGTGCGAGGCAGCTCCATGTGATGCCAACCTCACCCTGCACCAGCAGGACCAGTACCCAAGCAAGGGTGTCCAGGGGCAAAAGAGGAGCTCTCCTTGCTCTACATGCCCACCATGGCCATGTCGGCCACCCCAGACACAGGTGACAAACAGCATCTGGACCAGGCGAAGGTTAAAACACACCAAGGACCCAACTCCAAGCCCCCAGAGGCCACCAGCCTCCCTCCGGTCCAGCGCATCCCACCAGCACCACCTCATCCGCACGGGAGCGCATCCAGAAGCAGTGTGTCTGCAGTCACATTTGCTCACTTCCCTCTTCCCCCCCAGGGTACTTCACAGACTTGAGCTCAAAAACAAAAGGATAAAAGAAATCCCTCCTCCTTTCACAGCAGGCAAGGCCACATCAGAACCGATCAGCCCAAATTAAGAAACAAAGGCCTGGGGGAGGATGGGGCCTCCTTGGTGCCATCTGCACCAGACAATTAACATTTCCTAGAGCCATGAGCCCCGACATACCCCAGCCACATTCCCAACCCTGGTGAGCATCCCCAGTGCCACCAGTAAAACCGGGGAGGGGGTGCCACACGTTGTTACTAGCTAATGAAGGACACGAACCCTGGAGCCCCCCAGGCAGCTCGCAGGGGAGCAGCGTGCAGAAGAGTTGCCCACGTTTCGGCTGGCTCCATCACCCCAACCAGGCACAAGAGAGACAGGGGAGGGAGCGCGAGGCTGAGCCATAGCAGCGTGCTGACAACTGCGCAGCGCTGGGGATAATGAGCACAAGCTGCTGGGCTGCTCGCAGAGGGAAACACAGGCTGATTCTGCACAGCCCCAGCTCAGCTCTCCATCACCTGCGGGAGACCACAGAGTTCAAACTGCCCCCGACAGCCCCATCCCTGGCAGTGTTCAAGGCCAGGTTGGACACAGGGGCTTGGAGCAACCTGCTCTAGTGGAAGGTGTCCCTGCCCATGGCAGGGGTTGGAACTGGATGAGCTTTAAGGTCCCTTCCAACCCAAACCAGGCTGTGATTCTGCTACGTGCGCTGCCAGTGAGACCACCAAACCCACAACACAGCACCAGTGAACACATGAACTGATGGCACAGGAGAAAGTAGGCTCTGAAGGCACCTTCCTCCCAGACAACCAAAGCTGCCAGCCCTCCTGTGGGCACAGCAGCAGCAGGACGGGTTAGCCAGGCCACCAGCCCCCCAGCACCAGCAAACAGCTCAGTCCCCATCTCCCAACAGCTCGGGACCCTTTGTGCTGGAGCCAGCAGAGGCAGAACCTGCTGCTCCCATTCCCGGGGGCTGCTCCAGGCTCCTGCAGCCATGGAATAGTGAACTGCTCCTCAGGGCTGCAACGTGGGGCTGAGCCCCTGCCCCTGAGAGCACAGACACTGCCCCTGCACGGGCCGAGCTGCAGCCATGGGCACACGCTGCATCCTCAGCATCTTCAGCCTGCACCGCAGAGCAGAACGCTGCCCAGGAAGGGCAGCACAATTCTTCCTTTGTTACTGGGGCTAGGAGAGACTGATTGCATCATTAGTGCTTTAATATTGCATGCAGCACGCTGAGGGTATTCATTTTTCTATTATGATTCCAAGGAAGGTTATGGGCACCCAGAAATATTAAGTTTTCTCCTGGCAGGAAGAACACACTGTACATATCAGCAGCCTCGACACGGAAAGCAAACAAAATAGTGTCCGAATTAATTCTGACTCAGCACACGGGATATTTTTAACAGTATTTTCTCTCCCCTTTATGGTGCTGCTGAAGTGAAATGAAATGAGAAACTCAATGTCTTAAACAGCCAGGTCCCACAAAACCCAGCTTGCTCTCAAAAGTGCCTATTTGCTGCTCAGCAGCACATGGGTCTGCAGCACCCACCAGCTGCCACAGGGCTCGTCAGCCACAGCACCGAGGAGGGGGAGTCTGTCACTGAAGAGCTGAGCTTCAGCCAAAGGACAATAAAGCCAAGGCCAGCTTCCCAAGACATGCCATACCTCCATCAGTCTCAGGGCTGCTCATCACGGGGGCTGACCAGCTCCAACAGCTTTGCTCTTTAGGGACAGACACAGCCCCAGGAGCAGAGCCGAGCCGCCTGCTGTCTGCAGCCACTTGTTAAACCCATTAGGGAGGGCTCAATACGTCTGAGCTTTAACGGGGAGATCAGCTGCAGAATAGAGCAACCAGCCAGAATAGGCAAACTCCGACTCAGCCAAGGTTGGGACTGCAGAAAGGGCCATTCCCGAGCTCCTGTCACACACATCCTAGTGAACATCAGCAGTGGGACTCAGGGACGAGCAGCAGGGGCTGTGCTCAGCCTGGCAGAGACAGAAATGCTTCTGGGGGACCATTGCAGAGGAAAACAAGGCCAAACTCCGAGAAGCCTGGCTTGGTTAGACCAGCACCAGCAGAAAATCGATGTGCTTAACCGTTTCTGGGTCTGAAGTCCATCGATGCTAATTCATCTTTTCTTTACAGTATTGATCTCATCGTTTCCAGGCAGCACCAAGGGGAGGTGAGGACAGCTCGGCCCAGGCTGTGTGTGCAGGAGCAAACCTTGTGGAGCAGGTGACTCCCCATCCCTCCAAAGCTCACTCTGCACACAGCATCAGGGGTGTGGACACAGCCCTCTGGTCCCCAGCTGCTGCCTTTGGGCCTCTTGGGGTAACTAGCTTTGCTGAGCACCCTGCGGCACCGAGAGCCTCACCAGCATTCATGTTTGGACACACACATGCTCTCTGGGTACCCAGGCTGACACACATTAGCAACGGGTTCCTGCCAGCATCTCACGACCTGGCTCCTCCCTGCAGAATGACACAGATCTTGTCTGGTCACAACACTACACACAAAGTCACCACACACACTTCCAGGCTCATTAAATTCTCGGCCCACCATGAATTTAACACATAGAGTTGCTTGTTTTGTCAAGTCCACCCATTTTAGAGCTGCCTGGCTAGTGAGGGGATGAAAGTCCCCAGAGAGGCTCCCTCTTTAGGAAGAGCCTGTTCAAGCTCACAGTTACTGTGTGTGTGGTTTCCCCACCTCTTCCATCCGTGTCCTTCCCATGCAAGTCGAGCCCAAAAGGGAATGCTTCAGAAGAGCAGCAGACACCCAGACACACACGGTGCCTCCCGCGAGGATCCTGCAGGAAGGTTTCTCTGTGCACCCACATGCCCTGCTCAGGACGCTCCAGACACAGCCCAGTCCCAGGCAGCGCAGGCACCACTGCCCGCAGCACACCCCATCCTGTGCCCAGGGGCAGCTCTGCTGCAGGGAGGGGACAGGCAGGCAGGCAGCTGACCATTCCCAGTGCTGGGTCCCTGGGCACCGTTACCATGGCTACCTACACATCCACTGTGCATCCCGCATCCCACACCCCGGTCCCCTGCTACAGGAGCTCATAGCCTGTCCACCCAGGCACCACATGGCTGGTGAAGGGAGGATGCATAAGGGCAAGACGCAGCCAAACCCCTTTCTCACTGGCAGGTTGGCACCAGTGCACTGCTGGTCCAGCAGAACCAGGGAGCATTTGGCCCAATTCACACAACAAACACAGGAGTGATGCAGCTGCAGCCTCTGAAGAAATTGTGGCAAGACAGAAAAAGAACTGCTTAAACTAAATCCGGGGCTGGCAAAACATAGGGGTGGGAGGAAAGCATGGGCATGAGATAGACCTGAATATGCTTTGGCTGGAAATTGGGAGGTTTCTAGTTTTTAATACAAACAATCTCTGGAACAGTTTCCTAATAACAGAAGAAAGAAAAAAGCTGTAACTGGTGCTCAGCACATTCATGAGGATGTTACACGAGTGGGTGCTGGCAGCAGAGGGGAGCTGGGCTCAGAGAACCAGCTCCTGCCCTCGCACACCCTCTCACAGCTTCAACTTGCACCCCACGCGCTGCCCAGCTCCAGCAGCCACTGCTGAAAGCCAGGATGCTGGAGCAGGGTTAGATCCAGGCAGCAGTCAGGGCTCAGCTTCAGGCCAAACCTGTACATGGTTCCATCTGAACGTGGCAAATGAGGCACACAGGGCTTGGACTTGAGCTCTTCAAACCCCTGCTACATCTCACCCCTGTCAACTGTCTTCTTCCACCATTTTGGGGTGGGTTTTGCAAAGAGCTGGGCTAGATTCAAATCAGAGTCAAGAAACAGCTCCTTCTGGTTTGGCATCCAACTTGGAGGCAGATGTTAACTCCAAGCAGGGATTCATCTACCCTCATGAAATTGGAAAGAGGTCTGGGGAGAATGAGCTGGTTCTCCTGGAAAAAATGCCTCTTTCTACTGTTGCTGCTGAAGTCCTGTTCCTGTTTCCACAGCAGCCACTAACAACAACCAGAGCATCTAACTCCAGGTACACAACAGGCAACGGCAGCAGAGGGAATCCGCCAGCAGCCCCCAGGACCCTGCTGCCACACGGATACGCTTTGGGATGAAGGGGGAGAAGGATGATAAAACAAACATGGGGCAAAGAAAAAAAGGCGGTTTTGCTGCTGTGGTTATTTTGAGCTGCCCTTTGGGAGAAATCAGCTGCACAGGGAGGACAAGGTATCTGCTAAACGTGGTGCACATAGCGAGCCTGCTGGCTGGAATCACGCTTCTTGTTGAATCTGAATTTAAACTCCTTGGCGTGTTTCCAACCCCAATAAATCGTGCCGTGTGGACAGATATTATGTCCCTTGTGCTACTAAAACAACAACCAGGCTTAAATAAAACAGTGGAGCCTGGAGCATGCAGGGAATGAGGAAATAAGGCAGCCCCTGGCAGGCTCCATCTCGCATCCCGTCCACACCAGGGATGCAGGTGACGCAGAGCTCGCACACCGGCTTCACCGGTGCTCTGCCCGCAGAGAAGAGCGGGATAAAAGAGATGCTCTGCGTGTGAGCAGACATTACACTCTTCCTCTGGCAGAGATAAGCTGCAGTCTCACTCAAAGGCAGGGGGGAGGAGGGTCATCCCAGCACACAGCGCCGGGTGTAGAGAGGCTCAGAACAAACAATCTCTGTGCCCTGCTTCTGTCAAATGCAAAGAATCTGGGGGCCCTTTGCAAAGGGGTACCCCTGCAACGGCAGGACCATAACCCCTCACAGCCCTGCTGGGGAGCTGCTCAGAGCAAGCACCAACACCGCGACACGCAACGCATCGGAGCAGAGCCCTGGAAAGACCTTTTGAAGTTTCCTCCTTGAATTTTCCCTGTTTAACAAGAGCGCTGGCACCGGCATCCAGATCCCACAGACCCCCCGTTCCTGGTCCCCAAGCCCCGACACACAGAGCCTCAAGCAGTCACCGCGTATTTAAATGCAAACCGAGCAGATGAGAATTGTAAAGGCTTCAACAATAGATCTCCCGGCTCTGCCTCACATTTGCATGCAGACAAGCTCAGCGTAAAAACAAGGACAAACACAGACTCACACCTCCCTGTTGAAGCCTTACCCCGGGTGTTCCTACTCCAGTCCCCCGCTATCGCAGCCCCGCTGTGTAGTGCCCGCAGGTCCGAT
>NW_009931670.1:1133-1545 GCF_000696875.1 Nestor notabilis | reverse complement strand
AGAGCAACCTGCTCTAGTTGAAGGGGTCCCTGCCCGGGTCAGGCGTTGGAGCTGGAGGATCTTTAAGGTCCCTTCCAGCACAAACCAGTCTGGGGTTCTATGGGTGTCCCAGGGGATGGGTGCCCCAGATGATGGGCATCCCAGATGCAGGATGCCTTGGGTGCTGGGTGCCCCAGTGCACGGTGTCCCATTGCAGGGTCCCTTGGATGCAGAACCCCCTCACTACAGAGTTCCCCACATGCAGGCTGGGGGCTGTCCCCAGTGCTGGCTGCCCTGGTGCGGGGTGCCCCGGGTGCAGAGGGCTGCCCTAGCTCACCACCCTCCCCTTGCAGGTGCCAAGTTCCCCATCAAGTGGACTGCTCCAGAGGCTGCTCTCTTTGGGAGGTTCACCATCAAGTCGGCTGTCTGTTCC
>NW_009931670.1:0-850 GCF_000696875.1 Nestor notabilis | reverse complement strand
CCCGTCCCTGCACGAGGTGATGGTGCAGTGCTGGAAGCGGGAGCCCGAGGAGCGTCCCACCTTCGAGTACCTCCAGTCCTTCCTCGAGGACTACTTCACTGCCACCGAGCCCCAGTACCAGCCAGGGGACAACCAGTGACCTGGCCCTGGCTCTGGGGTGGCTTTGGGGCAGGGGGGGGTCGCTCCCTTTGCCTCTGACCCCCAAAACTCGCCCGCTGGGAGATGCTTGTGTCCCATGGAGGACACGGGGCTTTGCACAAGGATTCTGGCCTCAGAGAGGGGGCAAAGCTGTGCCCCCCCTGCCCCTTGTTGCCTTCGTACCCAGCTTTGAACCTGAGGAGTGCTTCGGGGAACTCCCCCATGGCCCACAGATGCTCTTATTCTCATAGCAGCAGAGGCCGTGGGGTTGGGGGGCTCCATCTCTTCTTCACCAGCATCTAGGGGGCTTCAGCCCCCCAAATCCTGGCTCTGACCTGGGGAAAATCATCTCAACTCCCCCCCTCTTTATGTCATCTTTAATTTATATGATTTTATACCCCTCACCCCAGCAGCCACCTCACCCTCAGGGACCCCCGTATTCCATATCCCATATCCCACACCCCATATCCCATATCCCACACCCCATATCCCGTATCCCACATCCCACATCCCATCCCGGCACCCACCTTGCTGCAGCCCGGCACCTCGACACCCATATCCCATACCCCACATCCCCTACCCCATACCCAATATCCCATATCCCACACTCCATATCCCGTATCCCATATCCATATCCCATATCCCACACTCCATATCCTGTATCCCATATCCACATCCCATATCCCATCCCAGCACCCACCTCGCCGCAGCC
>NW_009931669.1:2388-2599 GCF_000696875.1 Nestor notabilis | reverse complement strand
TCATCCCATCCCCATTCTCATTCCATCCTCATCCTCATTCCATGCTCATCCCATCCCCATCCAGGATGATGGGAATTGCCTCAAATCCACCTTTTGGAGCCCCAAAATTACCCCAAAACCCTGGTGAGGAAGGACGGGGCTGGTGAAGGCCACAGCCAACGGGAAGCAGCAGCACCCACCAGGAAAGAATCACGCTATGGGTCCCTCACCC
>NW_009931669.1:0-2184 GCF_000696875.1 Nestor notabilis | reverse complement strand
CCATGGCATCCATCCCCCTATGGCATCCATCACCCCATGGGTCCATCACCCCATAGCGACCATCATCCCATGGGTCCATCGCGCCACGGTGATGGGGGGCGATGGGACATTGACCCCTCGGGGATGCCTATGACAGGGCAGGAGGTGCCACCACCCCCACTATCAGTGCCGAGAAGGTGCCAATTAGCACTAATGACCTTGATGAGCCGCACCCGGGCTCCTCCGTGACTCATTCCCGACCTGATCCCGGCTCTGCCTCATCCCTGTGGATCCGCCCCATGTTCTCCTGTCCCCATGTTCATGACCTTGATGAGCCACACCCGGGCTCCTCCGTGACTCATTCCCGGCCTGATCCCGGCTCTGCCTCATCCCTGTGGATCCGCCCCATGTTCTCATGTCCCCATGTTCCCATGTCCCTGTGTTCCCATGTCCCCGTGTTCCCATGTCCCCATGTTCCCATGTCCCCATGTTCCCTTGTTCCCATGTTCCCATGTTCTCATGTCCCCATGTTCTCTTGTTCCCATGTCCCCGTGTTCCCATGTCCCCATGTTCTCTTGTTCCCATGTCCCCATGTTCCCATGTCCCCATGTCCCCATTTCTCCATGTTCCCTTGTTCCCATGTTCCATGGACAGCAGGAAGAGCCTTGGGCCAAACCCAATCCCGGCTCCAAGCCCTTTCCCACCCGTTGTATCCCATCTCCCCATTGAACCGGTTGCACCGGGCTGGGGACGGGGCTGGGAGCAGGATGCCACCCGGGATCCCAGGGAATCCCAAGCAGGAAAACCCCCCAAAAGGGGCAAAACGATGCGGATAAAACTCCCCCTTTTGCAGCGTGATGGGAATAAAAGTGTGGTTTGGGATAAAACCAAGGGAAACCGGGATGATCTGGGGGTTAGGAGCAGGATGCAGCTGCGCCCAGGCGGGAGCTCCCGCTCTCCGTAGACCCGGCTGTTCCCTTGGGTGTCAAACCTCACCTGGATTGGGAAGGATCCACCTCAACGGCCTCGAATTCCATAGGGAAAGGAGCTGTTAACCCAATCCTCCCCTCCAGCCAGGAAAACGTTTAACGCAGGATTAAAACGCTACAGGTGCCACCATATCGGTGCCTGAATTCCCATTTTATGCCCATTCCCGGGCTCCCGATGCCTGGAAAAGTTGGATTCCAGATAATAACAGGAATAATTCGATATTGTTATTAATATCCCGTTAATACGGGTCCGAGAGAGATGGCTGCGCATCTGTTTGCTGGAGGAGCCTTAGGAGGGGATGAGGGATAAAACGGGATAAACCGGGATAAAATGGAATAGGATAAAATGGAATCAATAGGATAAAGCAGAATGGTTTAACTCCCAAACGTTGCTCCCAAAGCCCTTCCCAAAGGCCGGGATCTGCTCCAGGGAAAAGGAAGTAAATGGGAAGAATCGGGACACTTTATCCTTGGAAACCTCCTGAGCATCCCTGGATATTCCTCCCTCCGTCCCGGTTTATTCCTCTACCCCATCCGCATCCTCGGCTCCGTCTCATCCCTTTAGGGGCAAATAAACCCCTATTGATTGCATAAATCCCTATTGATCCATACGGATTTGAGCCGGGGGAGGGCAGAAGGTTGATCCTTGGGGCTGGGACGCGGGGAGGAAGGGGTTACGGTCCCAATCCCTTAGGAAAAGCCATTGGGAAGCTGATGGGTTTGGAACAATGGGAGGAATAGCCCTGATGGCAGCTCTACCCCCTGCGGGGTTCAGCGGGGAAACTCGCCTGATCCCAACCCGCAGCTACATTGATGCCGCGATTCCCGGCGCGGGGAATGGGATGCCTTTTTTCCCCCGCCGCTCCATTGGTGCTGCGCTTCCCGGGATACTTGGGTTGGAGCATCCCACAGCTTATTCCCAGCCGAGCCCCCGGATGCATCCAGAGGCCGGGAGTGGGTTCAGGGCTGCGGATGCTCCACCCTGGAATAGCCCCGGGGCTTTTCCAGCTGAATGGGGGAATTCGGGATGCGTCGGATGGACCATCAGGAGCCGCTGATGGTGGGGGGGTGGTGGAGGTGATTCCTGCCTCGGGGAAGAGAATGAGTTTTTCCATAGGAATGGGCACTTGGAGCTCGGATTGCCGGGCTTTGACCCGTTTTCTCCCGGGTTTGTTCCTTTTCCCATCCTGGTCTCCAGGGATGTGGTGGCTGCTCC
>NW_009931668.1:0-248 GCF_000696875.1 Nestor notabilis | reverse complement strand
CACCCATGGGCCGGCTCCCATGTGCTCAGCTCCTCACACCCGTGTCTGTGTGTCTCTTGCAGCCGTCCCCTCCACGCCGTGGCCCTCCCTCCCTCCCTCACCATGTTGGCCTGTGTCAAGTTCCTCTCCACTCCTGCACTAGTGAGTAATAACAAACCCTCCTTCCCTCGCCCTTCTCGAGGTGGTGGGGGGGGACGTGTGACCCCCTCAGGGACAGGGGGTGAGGTTTGGGGACGCTTCTGCCTGGT
>NW_009931667.1:0-8693 GCF_000696875.1 Nestor notabilis | reverse complement strand
AACGCTTTGCACAAGTCCAGGTAGATGATGCTAATAAATAAAAATACAAGGGTCATATTTTCAACTTTCAGTTGCAAATTCAGACTATTTGCACGTCTTTCCTCAGGAAGTATCTCCAGGATGTAAAAGCATTTTGATGAAAACAATCAGAGCTCTCCTCTTTCTAATCTAATATTATTTCATCTCTTCGTTAAGGTCACTAAACTGGAGTTTCACCATCACAGCACTCTCCCTAAAACATACAAGAAGCATCTATATCAGAAGCATTATCTTCTGGATCCTAGGCTACCTATAATATCCCAACATTTTCTTTCTTTTTTTCTATTTCCTGCTGTCCTGGGTTCAGCTACAGCAGTCATGTTTTTCTCCTTCTTAGTAGCTGGTGCAGAGCTGTGTTTTTGACTTTCAGTCTGGGAACAGCGCTGACAACACCAATGTTTTTAGTTGCTGCTCAGTAATGTTTACTCTGACCAAGGACTTTCTCAGTCTCATGCTCTGCCAGGGAGGAGGGGAAAGCAGGAGGAAGCAGAGACAGGACACCTGACCTAAACTGGCCAAAGGGGTATTCCATACCACAGCACGTCATGCCCAGTATATAAACTGGGGGGAGTTACCCGGAAGGCCCTGATCGCTGCTTGGGTCAGGCTGGGTATCAGTCGGTGGGTGGTGAGCGGTTGCATCCTCTCCTTTTGTTATTTCCCTTATCATTATTATTATTGGTAGCAGTAGTGGTTTGTATTAAACCTTAGTTATTGGACTGTTCTTACTCAACCCGTGGGAGTTACATTCCTCTGATTCTCCTCCCCATCCCTCCAGGAGCACGCGGCGGAAGAAGGGGGTGAGTGAGCGAGCGGCAGCGTGGTTCTAAGTTACTGGCTGGGCTTAAACCACGACACCTGCATTCCCTCTTTGCCAGTCAATACAATTTCCAAAATAACTAATACTGACTTAAATAGTCCTTCAACTAGTTCTCTTTTTTTGAGATCTTCTTTCACAAACACCTGTGTCTTAAATAACTTTCTCTCTCACCTCAGCTTTCTATTTTTCAAATGCTATGGAAGAAACATTCTCTTTTAAGTTTGGAAAGTGGCTTTCAGTTTTGTGGTCTTTCCCTTTTATTTCTCTCCCTTTAATTTTAGAAGCATGTGAGCTAACAGCCACAGGCACCCTTCGCAATCTGCACAGAGGTCCAGACCTCTCTAGATGTCTACCTGTATTCCACATGACTGAATCATCCTGATGACTCTTATTTCACACAGAGTCTTTCTGCATAATAGCACAAGAACACAGGAGCCCCAGCTAATGGTCTGAACAGGTAAATTCAGTCTGTCATCTCCTCCAACACATCACGGGTCTGGAACTGATTCTCACTTTACCTCCAACACAGAATTCAGCAGTGACTGAATTCCTGCAGTACAGCACCGTATAAGAAAATTCATTAACCATCTCATCCACAGTTCAGATCTCACAGCAGTCAGTGATGCAACTAGCTGCCAGATGAGCTTAATGAACACGTGACTTAGAGCAACTTAGTCTTGTTATTATCCAACTGACATCTCAGTTAACAGCCCATTCAAGAAAATGAGCATACAAGTTTAAAACCAAACATAACTACCCTATGTATCCACCCTATACATCCTTTAAATCACACACCACACTAACTAATATTCCTTTACTATGATATTTAATTGAGTTTTCCCAGTTAGAGCGGTTAGACTTTGTCTCAACTCTGAGAACACACTTGTCTAACATACTATAAATTGATCTATGACTTACAGTTGCTACGTCTGGGAAAAGTCAGCATAGAAATCAAGTTGTTAAAGGAGCTCTGTAGAAACCTAGCTGTGCTTACTACTGCTCCTTCTAATCCATGGATCAGTTCTGAAACTGTTTCATCTCAGATCACCACAATCCCCCACAGTGACAAAGCTCTGCTGAACACTATTACGATCTGAGTAAACAAATGTACAAGGGTCCCTCTTAAAAGACTACAGAGCATAAACAGGATCTTGTACGTAATGAAGAGACACTTAAGTCTTCAAGCACTGGAACTAATGGAACCTGATGTACAGAGTTACATAAACTTGGCTGACATTTTAACTCAATTCATAATAACGTTCCACATAAGCAGAGTGTCATTTTATCAGAGAATACACACAGAAGAGAGCTGTTACAAATATAACAGTTGAAGCACAAACTTCCATTATCTTTCATGTCTCTGATAATCCACATGGAACCATGACTGAAAGTGTCTTAAGTCTAAGATGGCAGAGCTTTCTTCTGAAGCCATCTCTACCCCTCAGGCAACCATAATGTTTCTCATCTGAGTGAATCTTCAAGGTATAACAAGATCAGGTTTATGCCACAGCCCTTACTTAACAGGTTTTCATGTCTCCCTGGCCATTTGACCTCCAGTCCATTCTTGAGACCTCACAGCAGCCTTCCAGTATCTGAAGGGGGCCTATAAGGATGCTGGGGAGGGACTCTTCATCAGGGACTGTAGTGGTAGGACAAGGGGTAATGGGTTCAAACTAAAACAGGGGAAGTTCAGGTTAGATGTAAGGAAGAAGTTCTTTACTGTGAGGGTGGTGAGGCACTGGAATGGGTTGCCCAAGGAAGTTGTGAATGCTCCAACCCTGGTGGTGTTCAAGATCAGGCTGGACAGAGCCTTGGGCGACATGGTTTAGTGTGTGGTGTCCCTGCTCATGGCAGTGGGGTGGAACTAGATGATCTTAGGGTCCTTTCCAACCCTAACTGTCCTATGATTCAGAGAAATCATAGAAGAGAAAGTTGTTTAGGGAACATGCACGCACATACATTCACTTTTTCAATGTACTCTGCTATTTTCAACCCTTTCCTCTACGAATTTACAGCTCATCTACAGATAAGAGACTTTCTCCTCTTCCTCTAGTTTTTGGCTATTATAGTTCCTAAAATGAAAAAGAGATACTTTCGCACCTCCCATCTTCAAGGAATTCCTTTTGCTTTTTCAGAAGCAAAAAGTGTTAGTAACAGCATTTATTTTCATTGAACACTGAAGTTCATGACTTCTTTGCAGAATTTTGTTAGCAAAGGGGCCAAATAAGCAGCTTTTATCATTGCAACCATCTCTAAGAAACAGTACAGAATGACAGCTAGCTACAAGGCCACAGTACATTAGAAAGGAAAGAAATAGATTCTTCAGGTAGTAAGTCACAGATGAAAAGCAGTTCTTTGCATTTTTGTGCTATTCTAAGTAACAGAAAATTCTTTAACTCATGGTTTTACATATAGAATTTGAACTACGTAATAGAAATATTTTTAAGAAAAGAGCAGTTCATGATTTCATGATTGAAGTATTATTTTATAAATATAAACTACAGAGCAGCTTTAAAAACAATCTGTTGAAGCATGTTGTATAATTAGGGTTTTGCCACAAACTTCCTAAGAATCAGAATCTCATCCAATAACTTTTGCTTTGCAGTTGCTCTTACTTCCTCTCAAAGAAATATGTAGTGTAAGTAATGGATGCCATGTAAAATAGTACTGCCTCTTACTTTTGAAAAGGCCTCATTGCCTTTTGTGTTTGATGCCTTTGAACAAGTCTAAAAATGTTTGGGACTTGAAAGATCTAAAACATAAAAATATTCTAGAGAACTAGTGTATTCTTGGACAACCTGGATTAAAAGAGCAAATAGAGAAGGAAAAAAAAAAAGCGTCTGAAATTCTGATTATTTATCTATACCAAATACCATCTAGGACACTGAAAAAAACCCCACTAGCTATCCTACGTTTCTTTCCTTTATATTTTTTTCAAAGCTAAGATGAGATATTCTGAACTCTCAAATGGATTTTTGAACAAACGGAATATTGTAAACAGGTCAAGTAAAAAGGCTCGGATTAAACACTCAACAGTTCTGAAGGAGGAAAATGGCAAGAAGTATCTCAGATGTCGTCAAAAGTGAGGTCTATCCATAAATAAAGCCTGTTCTAAAAGATAGAAGGATAATGTTATACATCTTAAAAGTATAGGTATTTCTCAAAAAGACTCTTGATTCTCTTAACACTTCATAACAAGTGGTATGGTTTGATACTTATAGAGACCCTTGTCCAAAACACTTAATTCTCAGTATTTTTGTATCTCATGGTTTTGTTAAGAATGTGCTTCCACTACAGTTAATTCTCTAAATATCACTTAATCTTAACCCATCATAGTTTGAAATCTATTACTGAACAGTCTGTATAAACTGTAAGTTAAATGCAAGCCTTAAGAGAGACTTGCCATTAAACTCTGTTATCCTAGAGTTGCTCATTTACTTCTCTAAAACAGCTTAAATAATGAAATTTGGCATTAGTTTATCCTAACTTCACAAGCAACCTCTTCTACACCTACTGTCCCAAAAACTTACAAGTTGATCTGAAAACATACCTCTCACGGCAGAACCAAGAATTAAGCTTACATATATCACTGCATGCTCAACTTACTGCCTCTGGCCATCAAAGGCTGAAGGACCAGAGGGTTGGGTTATTTACATGTGCATGGAAGATCAACTCTAGGAAACATCCCAGATGCTTACTGTCAGGTCTGTGCTTACTAACATGGAGGTAGAAAGACAAGGGTAAAAATGAAAATGCATTAGACAACTTAGTGAGACAGATATGGAGAGTTCCAAAGTTTATAAAATGGAGAATTTGTGCAAGCAAATGGTTACAGTTAGATCTTATATATATATATATATAAAAAAACATACAGTATTTCAAGTCTTGCATTGTCTTAAAATGAAGCAAAACTTACAAAGGAAGACAACACATACCCGATATACCCTGAGACTCTTTCTGTAGATCACAGTACCACAATCTGTTCACTGGATCACAGCCTTCTCGGATAGACAGCAAGACATATCTACCATCATCTGATACCTGTAAGAAATTACAGAAAAATCAAAGATAATTCACCTTCTGGGGAAAAAAAAAACAAACAAACCAAACAACTTGAAAAGTTAGTCCTTAAACCCCTACCAAAAAATGAATAGATGCTGAAGTTAGTTGAGTGAACAAACATGTATGGAATATGAGAACTCACCAAGAACCCACACTCATTACCTACATCAACAAATAACATAAGTATAGTCTGCTGACATTTCAGATGAAACCCAAACAGCATTGTTTATTTCCACTGTGAATTAAAAAAATGTATGATTATTAAAAGTATTCCAGCTAAAAAGGTGTCTGAGACAGAATGGGTACCTGCTCCACTCTGGGCCTCCAGGGGGATAGCCTGCCTCACCATGGTTTACACCACAGGCTGCAGGGTAATCTCTGCTCTGGCGCCTGCTCCTTCTGCACTGACCTTGGTGTCTACACAGTTCTTTCTCTCATGTATCCTCACTCCTCTCTCTGTTGTGCAGTTGATTTTTTTCATCTTCTTAAATATGTTATCCCAGAGGTGCTACCAGCATTGCTGATGGGCTCAGTTTTGGGCAGCAGTGGGTCTGTCTTGGAGCCATCTGGCACTGGCTCTGTTGGACATGGGGTCAGCCTCCATGTCTTCTCACAGAAGCCACTCCTGCAGCTGTCCCAGTACCAAGATAATAGCACATATACCCAATACAACAGCTAATGTACAGCACTAACCTGACATTTTAGTAACTAAAAATGGACTCAGTATAAACAGTCCAAAAAGCCAACCTGCTGTCAAGAAGGAAAAAAACCAAACCAACAACCATTAAAACAAAAAAACCCCAAACCCCCCAAACAAAACCCCCCAAAACTCACAAAACCAAAAAATAGAGTAACTCACGGCTTCTGTCCAAACAATCCCGAAAAGTTTCTTGAAGATAATGTCAAAACCTATGAACTTCCAAACCCCTTTATCAAGGTATCAATACCATGCAAAAAGGAATTTGTCTTCCTCTCCCCTTCCCCCCTAGTCTCATGGAAACAGTCCAGCAGCAACATGAGAAGGCCCAGTTACAAGTACCTCATTGAAAATCAGCAATTGGGGATATATTAATTCAACTATTTTAAGAGATGCAGAGATGTACCAGGACTGCACTTGCTCATCAACCAACGCAAAAGTTGTGCTGCTGAAACTATTAAAACTTAAGTGAAAGGGCCATTTATCTCAGTCAGGTTTTTATTTTGATCCCTGTGTAAGCATTTTTTAATTTTTACTTTACTTTTTTACTGTGTAACCTGTCAGCTAAATAGAACCTACTTCTTAAAACAAGCCCTTGGTGAATCTCACAGGCCTATATAAACTAACTGCTGCCTCCTCTACATGAGGAGCTCTCACCATGCTTCCTCTTTCTACCATATCCAATACAGTCAGCATTTGAACCTATGAATATCCTAGATATGCCAAAATCCAGGATTATCAAATGACTCTAGATTCACACTTGTCATGAATTGAGCCCTGTAAGATAATACAATACCTGCTGCTTGAATGGGAAAACCAAAATTCAATTGCTCACAGTGGCAGGACAGTGAATACCATCCAGTCAGCTCTTGGCATATGGCAAACATACTTGCTCTACGTAGTTGCTCTGCCAATCCAACTTTTAAAAGCAAAAGATGAATACTCATTTACTTAATGCAGTTATTCACAGCATGACATACAACAGAAAAAACTTCCCAAGTGGTAGAGGTTAGCTTTGGATCTCTGGCTGCCTTAAGGTGTCTGCCAGAATTTCGTCTCAGATGCAGAAAAAGGCTGGCAGCTCAGTCCATTTGCATGACAAACACTTAATTCATAGCAAATTTTCCCTCAAGTTCTCAGGTGACAGAATTAATAAGGTGTGTTTTCTGTCACAAAGCAGTATGAAATTTCTTAGAAACCATCCAAACCGATATCTTAAGGGCACTTCTGCTTATTGTGTCAAGCTAAATGACACTTAGAAAACTTTAATATTTGCCATTTTCACTAGGTTTACATACATGAAAATCTAATGCTGCTGTTAAATGAAAATTACAAGCTACAACCACATCATAAATTTTCTGATGAAGCTTCCTGGTTTGCTTTTGCACATGCATGTACACACACACACACGATAAAGTTTCCAAAATGGTACATAACGTCAGCAATGAATTGTTCTTTCTACTCAGGCTTTGCAAACACTCTGTGTCCTGGCAAAGCTTTTTTGAAAGTGCAAGTCCATCAAGGAAAGGCAGGAAGTAACAAGAACTCATCAACTTAAAAGTTTTCCTCTCCTAAGCTGTTTCGAGCATATTCCAAAATTACTAGACTTAGGTGTTTTATTAACAGCTGATAGAGAAAGCTGTTTCCTGCCCATGTTCTTATATGACAATATCTAATGCAAAATTAGACTTCTAGTCACAAACTAGTTCTGGAAGCTTTCCTTTTGGCCCTAAGCACATCTTCAAAAAATTTCTTACATATTGTAATTACTTCTTCAATTTACTTTAATATTCATAACATTAGTTGTGCAAAGTATCCGCAGAATTAGTTATGCAAAATAAATTTCAGAAGAATTAGGTCCCAATTATAATGCTGTTCAAACACATCCACAGCTTTGAAGACACAAGAAAGGAACTTAGTAGAATACAGAGGCAAATCCCCATGTATGAAAGCTAACGAAAAAACCCACAAAACAACCCAACAACCAAAGACCCCTCAAAACAAACAAACAGAAATAATCCCAAAGGCACATTTGTAAGTCACATTTTTTACAGGCATTTTGTCAACGACTAATTATACCCCTAAAAAAAGTCCATACAGCTGAAAGATCAGAAGGCAAACAGAAAAAAAACACCTAAGATTCCTACTGGACCAAAACCCACCTATTGTATGAAACAGCTAAGATAGCTTTAACAGGACAGTCTGCAAAAGTTACCTCCTTCTTCCATTATCAGTTCAGATGATTTCTAAGAAATTAAGATGGGAGTATATTCAGAAATAGAAACTAAGACCAAGTGATCTTTTTTGAAAGAAGCATCTTCAGTGTTTTTAGACAAACATCAACTGTGGGTATCAGTTCTAATTAAGTTAGTGACTGCTATAGGCTTCTTAAACACCAAGTCCCCTCGTCCTCACCAACTCATAAAACATGTTAAATAGCTGCAAGTAGTATATACAAATACAAATTTCAGTTAAGAGTATGACACACAAAATTCTTTCAGTCATAGTCAGAACTCGCATAAATTTCTTCTTTGATGCTGTGAGTTAACAGTTAACAGAAGACTGCTTATTTTGCCCAAGAAAGAAAACTTACTCAAAAATTTCTGATGTTGCTGCAAGAGTAATTCAGAACCTCTGATGACAGTAAATCTGAGTACATCTAATGAATTTTTTCCTTCCACATTCCCAGCTGGACTAGTGAAAAGTTGACAGCAGTTCATGTTTAATTTGAAGTAGGAAATCCCAATTGGTGGGATGCCAATTAGGTCCGTCTCTATCACTAAAGCTATTCTTACATCAGTGGGTTCCACAACCCAGAGGAATTTGACGGAAACAGGACAAGATACTGTTGACTGCAGCATGCTAAAATGTTTAGTATTACACTGCAGATTTAGACATCCACATTGCAAAGTTACAATTTGATGAGCAAATACTGGCAGCAGTACCATCTTATGTGGTCTCCACCTCTAGTTCTTCCTACTGCTATACTTGCCTGTATCCCTATAAGTTCATTCACCCGGTCATGTCAGACAAATGTCAGCTTCTGTGGTTGGCGACAGCCAGCATGGTTTCACTA
>NW_009931666.1:1967-2563 GCF_000696875.1 Nestor notabilis | reverse complement strand
CTTCGGCGGTGGCCCCAGCGGACCCTCCCCCCGAGCCAGCCGGAGTCTTCGTACGATGCTTTCCACCTTCGCCAAGCTGGAGCTTCGGAAGATGTTGCTGGGGAGTGCACCCCCCTGAGCAAGCCCTTGACACCAGCAGGACCGGAGCTGGTTCTTACCGTCCCCCCCATCCCCGCCTCCTTTCCCGCCGCATGACAGGGGTCTGCAGACCCTTTATAAACAGCTTCAGCAGCGGGGACCCCCGGGTTTTCAGCGTCTCCCCGCCTCTCGCCCTTCTAGCTCGCACGCCGGGATGTCACCCCCGAAGGGGCCGCCTCACAGCCACCCGCCTGTGTGGGGGGTTCCCCGGGGGGGAGTTCGCTGCCACCTCTGTGCCCCCCCCTCCCCGGGGAAAGGGCTGTCCTCTCTTTCCCCGAAAGCTTGGGCAGACGGACAGTGACACTGCTCTTGCACCCAGGCAGGGATGCAGGGTCCCCAGGGCCGGGGCACCGGCCAGGAGTAGGACGGGAAGGAGAGGGGCAGTGGTGTCTGCCCCGGAGGGACAGTGGGCTGGAGGCAGCGCTCCCCCACCTCCATCCCATTGAGTCAGGGAGAGC
>NW_009931666.1:0-1865 GCF_000696875.1 Nestor notabilis | reverse complement strand
AAAGCCGCGGGCAGGGGCAGAGAAAGGCTCTGATTTGATTTCTTCGACGGTCGCTGGAGCCGTTGGAGGAAGGTGGGTCCAAGAGACCCGTCTGCGCCGTGTCGGGTGCCCGGACGTCTGACAAACGCTTGGGCATAGGGAAAGCCAAAGGCGAAGAGAAGGAATAAGTGGTTTTGCCAGGGGGATGCACATCCCTTCTGTATGAAGCCCCCTCGATGAAGGAGGTAATGGCTCCAGAGCTCTTCTGAGCTCCCGGACCTTCCTTCCGCAACCCAGCTCCCGGGCCCACCGGCCCAAGCATGTGCAAGAGGTAAAGCACCCCTAAATCCACAAGCGACCCATGGGCCAAACTCTGCTCCGTGTATGCAGCGCTGCCGAGACTGTCCAGCGCGTCTGGGCAGCTCCCTCTGGATTTCACTTTTCTTCCAGCAGCTCGATAGAGCAGCTGCTGTCGTCACCTGGGGCTGTGACGACATTTTTCAGGCTGTGTGTATGCTTTTTACAGATTCCCCACTCCCCTCCCGGGAGGGATGAGTGGCCGCGGGGCTGCCTCTCGCACCCGGCTCTGCGCTTCTCGCCAGGGAAGGAAACTGCCGAGCCCGAGGCGGGAGGCGGAGGCCGGGATGTGGCAGGCCCGGGTCCACATTCCCAGGGATGCCTGGAGGGTCTGACCCATTTTCAGGCCCGGGAGGCGGAAGGGGGTACTCCGACCCGTGAACTCCCTCTCCCGAACCGAGCCGACGTGGGTCCGGTGGCCTGGCTGCGGGGCAGGTCTTTTGCCCAGCAATTCCCTTTGGCCCTGCTGTACTCCACTCTCCATCTCCCCCTTGGCGTCTGGGGGAACGCGCAGCGACGCAGCGCGACTTTCGAGCATGCTAATCTGCTCTGATGAACTGCACATTAATCCGCACTGATTTTTACATTGCTGTGGCGCGTCTGAAGTTCTTGGTTTGCGTAAATCATCCTCCTGTCCCTCCTGCCCCGCAGGAGGTCCCCCCAGACATGTCAGGTATAGCCGAGGTTGTGCAATACACTGATTAAGATCGCAATGACCTTTGATATCAATAAATAACAGGGGGATTTAGTCTCCGTTTCTACCCCTGGAGCGGGCTGAGCTTGGAAAAGCGGCCATGGGCTGCTGAACAGAGGCTCCTGTGACACTTTTACTATTGAGATCTACACAAGCTTTACTAGCTTCTGGGGAAACCCAGGGGCTTTGGGAATTTTTGTATTTGCAGGGTTGTAAACATTTTATTGGAAAGCAGCTCAGGGGAATCTGGTTGGCTTTCTGCGCTGCACTGCGTACACCAATGTGTCAAAAAAGAAGTCCAGGTTTTTCTCTCCTAGGAGGATATATATGTGTATATATACGTGTGTGTGTGCATAATGTACACGAGCACACAAACATTGCCAGTCCCACACTGGTGGCGGGGCTGACGGGCAGAAGATGTGCATGGAGCAGGGACTGCCTCTGGTGTGGGAGAACAGTCTTATCTGGTGCGGGTCCTTCCACACCTCTCTTCCATCTTCTTCCTCTTCTTCTCCTTCCTTCTTTCTCTTTTTCTTTCTTCTTGTTCTTAGTGTTCTTGTTCTCCTTCCTACTTCCTCTTTCTTCTTCCTTTCTTTTTCTCTTAATTCTTCCTTCTCTTTTTTCTTTTCTCTGAGTTCCTCCTTCTCCTTCTCCTTGTCCTCCTTCTTTCTCATTCTCCCCTCCCTCACCCTGGCTACCGGTGGAGCCCCTGGTCCCGGACCGGGGCTGCCCCGGCGGGTGGCCGGGGGTTTGGCGGGCAGGGGCTGCCCTCGGAGACCTCTCGGCAGATCCCCCCTGAGCGCAACTGACTGTAATTATTTTTTATCTCGCAGAC
>NW_009931665.1:22313-22527 GCF_000696875.1 Nestor notabilis | reverse complement strand
CAGCCCGGCTGCGCCCTGGCCACGCTCCTGCCGCGCAGGTGAAAGGTGGCAGCGCTGGTTACACATTAACCACCACCACGCCCCGACACCTCCCCCCGCTGTGACGGGTGACCAGGGACCAGCTTCTGTTCTATGGAGCATGGGGTGCTCGGGGGCTGCTTTGGTAGGAGCAGGGTACTGGGAGGTGATGGGGGGGCCGAGGAGGAGTGGGGGA
>NW_009931665.1:19459-21892 GCF_000696875.1 Nestor notabilis | reverse complement strand
TGGGACATGCTCCCATGCCCACGGGTGCTGGGGCAGTGAGCGGGTGAGGACTGGCAGAGCCTCTGAAGCAGGAGGGACCCCTAATCTCTCTTCCCCACTCCCCATTCCCTGCTCCCCGCTCCCTGTTCCCACTCCTGCTCAGCAGCAGGAAGCTGCCTGCCAACAAGAGCACTGCACATCTGCAGTTTACACCCTGCCAGCGACCAGGACAGAGCAGCCCTGCTTCCCTCAGCCGCCAAGGGGCTCCTCCACAGCCGTGCGTCCCACCCTTTCCTCAGGGAAAGGGCTTCCCAGCAGCTTGTCCTTCATCCTGAGAGCATGTGCTGGAAGCCAACACAGCCAGGCATGCCTGCTCCCCAGCTGCCCTGCCGATGCGACCGGATAAGCAGGGGATGCTTGACCATCCTGCACCCAGGCTGCTCTTACGCCTGGTGGCAGCAGCCCTGAACCCAGCCTTGTGGAGACTGCCTGGGACCCACTGTGCACATAAAACAAAACATACGGCCAGAGAAGCAGGGCTAGGAAATGTTCCTGGGACAGCCCAGCCCATAAGTGGATTCACAGGGCGTTTGCATTTCCTATCAGGAAATGTATCGGTGCGTTATGGTTTCTGGCATGTGGTGCCGTGCATTAGAATGGGCAAATGATAACAAAAAGGGGTATTTTTATCACTCTTTTTTTTAGTCCATCATGATTCAGCAAAAAAGTTGAGGTCTGTAAATTCAGCAGAAATTCAGGTGTTTTCAGTGCACTGTGGGTTGGGCAGCTAAAGCATTCCATATTACTGAAGAGCAAGTGTGGTGAGCTGCTCTGGCTGGGCTCGGCTGCACACAGCACCCTGGTTTCTCCTCTGAAGATACATAAGGTTAAACTGGCCCTGATTGGGTTTACCCGCAAAACCTCGCAGGGAGGTTTCCTGCACCACCTCCAGCCTAAGGGATCCACACAGAGAGACACCTCTTACCCAAGTGTTCCCAGAAAAAAATGCAAGGGGACAAATCAGCTTGGGTCAGATTCCTTGATGGATCCCTGAGCATCACCTGGCATGGAGAGCTGACCCCAAATGGCTCCCATTCCCCAAAAGAGAAAAGCGACGTGCCCTCAAGCAGTAAGAGGAGCCATGCTGTGCTACTGGAAGGAGTGGGCAGGGCCTGCAGTTCCAAAGCCTTTTCATAAAGTGTGTTTGTTCTGTGTAAATAATTGTGTCCTCAAATGGAATAATCCTGTCCTCAAACAGATCCTTGTGTCGGAGGCCATCTCACAGAGTGTATCAATCATAACTGTTGTTATACACAGCTCTCTATGCTGCTGGGGGAGCACAGGACGAGCTGCTTTCTTAGGTGCTGCACATGTAAGCATCTGGTGGCATGATGGCAATTATGGTTGTGACCATGACAGGCAGTGAAGTAGGGTAAGAAGTCATTTATTTATCTATTCATGTATCTATCCCCTTCCTGCAGCTGTACTGAGTGTGTGGATGAGTCCCTGACCCAATGCACTTGCAAATGACCTGGGGTTTCACCAGGCAAACGGGGATGTGGGGGTTCCCCAGCAGGGCACTGATGGTAGGAGGGACCAGCCTGGCTGCTCAGCCCCTGTGTGTCCCACTGCGGGATGGCCTCGTGCTCCGCATTTACATTATGGTTGTGCCTCAAGTGCCCCAGGGGTCTCCTAAAAACAGAGCCCTTCACATATGCACAGCCCACAGCAAAGCACCATGCCTAGTTTTCCAGGCAAATGGGGGCAGCTGCATCTGGTGTTCATCTTTTTCGGGACCTCTCCATCCCTCCTGCCGTGGGGTGTTTGGGTGGCTGTGCTGGGGGAGCCCCTGCCCACTGCCATGCCTCCCTTGGTCATGGGCACCGCGCGGCCCTGGAGTGCACTGTAAATAGTCGGAAGTGATGAATGGATTTCCCCTTCCTTTCCATGTGTGCTTTAGATTTTTGGCCGGATACAGTATAGGCTCGGGACACACCAAAACATGAGGCTTGCTCCCCAGCAGCCCTGGCTTTCACGTGGGAACAGTCTGATTTGTGAAGCAGTGGGAGGTTTGGTGGACGAAGCTTATGCTGTTTTCCTGGGGAATGCCATTCATTTTCCAGGCAAGGAGCCTGGAGCCGGCCAGAGGCTGTGGCAGCTTTGCAGGAGGGTTGGGTGTGGGGACAGCAGTGCTGCCATGCTGTGCTTGTGCTGCTGCCCATGCTGGCACTGTGCATGGGAAAGTGCTCAGGGAAATCCAGGCTTTCTGCTGCTTTCCACTTCCTCACAGACATGTTTACTGCAACATGGAGGGGTTTCCCTGGGTTTCTCCCTCCTGTGCAGGCTGATGGCTTTTGGTCACCCTGCTCTGCCTAGCCCCTTTCAACCAGGACAGTGGCCTCGCCACAGGCCATTGCAGGCGTGAATCCAGGTGGGGCCATGCCTCAGCACCCC
>NW_009931665.1:16802-19378 GCF_000696875.1 Nestor notabilis | reverse complement strand
GCCTGCACAGGGCAGCTCCCGACGGCTCCCGGAGTCAGGGCCGACTCCAAACAATGGGTGGAGAGCAGGAAACACCGCATGGGAAACAGGATTTGGCTCCGCCGCCGCCGCCAGTCACGGCCCCTTGGCCCCTTTCCTTTCCCTGCTCCAGAGAGTCCTTCCCACAGCCCTGAGCCACGGGGCTGCACTGAGGGGACGGGATGCTGCCACTTGGGTGGACCAGGGCATGAGACCCTCCATACAGCAGGCGAGGAGAGGGGCTGGGGCAGCTCCTAAATGAGTCATGAGATCTGGCAACATGGCTTGGGAAGCCCTGAGCACGTTGCCCTAGCCCCAGAGGGCTGGGCGCCTGCTCCCAAGGAGAGCTACAACCAGGCAGAGGACCTCAGTGGACTCTTTGCCACCAAGCTTTGCTCCTGAGCAGCCAGGTGGCCACCAAGCAAGCAGGGACAGAGGTATCTCCCTCACTGTGCCCAGGCTATGTGCCAGAAGAGGTGGTCCCGGCTGCCCTGGAAGCTGAACAGCAGGGCAGAGGCAAGATGAGGGGCACGGGCAGGGGCCAGGGGTCCTGAGCTGCTGCTCATGTGGAGCCCCTAAGCAGCCGCAGCCTCTGGCTCTGACCCCCGTGGCTGGGACATGCCGGGGATTTTCTGACCTCTGCCAGATTCGGGACACGCTCCAGGGACATGGGACTCCAGGTTTATCTTCTGCTTCTCCTCCCATGGCTGACAGGTAAATCACCCTTTCCTTCTGCCCCAGGGAGGCTTGGTGGGATGAAGCAGCTGCGGGAGCTCAGTGGCGCCATCAGAGCAGGGTTTGGAGGGAGGAAACATCCCTTTGTGATCAGTCATTTGGAGACCTCAGAGGCCAGCAGTGCCATCCCCTGCTTGCCTCTCCCCAGCATGGGGCTGGGGCACTGGGGCGCGGGCAGCTTGTGGGAGGAGAGGGGCCCAAGACCCATCCTGCTGTATGCTTGGCTCATGGTGGGGGGCTGTGCCGATGCGGATATTCAAAAGGAGAGTAGAAATGCCCACCATGTCATCCCCATGGGTCTGCACCCAACCTGGCTGTGTCCTGCCAGTGTGTCCTGGGCTGGGGGTGGCAAAAATGTCCTGGAAAGGGGGTGACATGAGAGTGACAGGATCTGGCCCTGAGTCAGGGCTAGATGGCCATGCCCTTGTCCCACCATGACGTGCCTTCATGCTCCTCCATCTCAGGGGCCATCCTGGATATCACCCTGATCGCCAATGTGCAGAGCCTGTCGCACTCTGACTTCTACCTGTCCTGCGTCATGGGGGAGCGCGACGTGAGCTACCTGCAGATCGAGAGGGAGAACAAGATTGTGATGACACACCCTAAGACAGGCTTCCAAAACTACCGCAACCGCAGCAACCACGTCCAGGCCAGGGGCTTTTCCATGGCTGACCTGGTGGGGATCCTCTACTGCCTGGGGCGCACCCCAACCGAGCAGGCACAGGTTGTCTATGTGCACAACAGCCACAACGGTGAGCAGCTGGGAGGGCACATGGGAGCTACCTGCCCTGTGCTTCACAATTCCAGTGCCAGCCAGCCTGGTGGTGGGATCGTGGTGACCCACAGGCTATGTTTGGGGTCTGCCAGCACCCGTGGGGTGGATAAAGGAGGGATGTTCAGCTGGAGGAGGGTGGCTGAGTCCCGCAGGAATGGGCAGCAGCACAGGCAGACAGCTGGGCTGGGAACGGTGCCTAGAAACAGAGCAAGGTCCAAGAGGAAGTCGGGTGCCCTTGGAGGAGGTGATGGGGTCTGGAAATCATTAACTAGGGTGGGGGGCAACCCCCTGGAGCCATGCTAGTCTCGTGTCCCCACTGCAGGCTCACAGGAGGGAGGTAATGCTGGGGTGAATCTCCGGCAGACCATGGGTGCTTGGCGAGCATGATGCCAGGGCACACCACAGCCAAGGGTAGTGCTGAGGTCCTGTCTTCCACTTCCATTTTGGCCATATGAGCCTCCCTAGGGTGGCAGGGATAGCACCTGGGGCAGCACTGCCCCACACTGACCCCCCCGACCTTCACTGACCTTGTGTTTGAAACTTTGCAAAACTATTAGGATTGAAATTTTCTGTAGTAGGTGTTTGCCTCAGGAGGATTTCTAGGGTTTTTTTAGATAGTTTTGGCAAAAACAGTTGATCTTGGCAAAAACAGTTGATCTTTTGCTGAGAAGGAGAGGTGGGGGATACAAGTTTCCCCGCCTAAGTGAAAACACAGCTTTAGCAAGCAGCTCTGTTATCTCCAAGGTGGAGAACAGAGGCTGCTGGTGGGGTCCAAGCATCCCCCAGGGAGCCAGGACCCGCCTGTGCCTTTAGCCAGAGGTTCTACACAAAAATGGCAGCGGTCCTATCAGAAAGAGAGCCAGTCTGGGCAAGCAGAGCGGCACAGAGGCACCGAGGGAGGGAGGCAGAGGCACCAGCAGAAAGCACAGAGGAAATGTCCAGCAGCAGGGCAGCGAGAAGCACAGAGTGGGCTCTGCAACCCACTGTACATAGGTCATGCAGGGAGGCAACAGCTCTGGGGCTCCATCAGTATGTCACGGTGTTCGGG
>NW_009931665.1:15529-16779 GCF_000696875.1 Nestor notabilis | reverse complement strand
CTCCTGGGTCAACATAGCCAGGCCAAAATAGTGCTGTGGAGGAGCTGGTTGGTGTCTAGGTCCAAGCCTCTGTGTGAGTTACTAATGCCAACAAAGCATCAATTTTCCAAGTGCCAAACAAGCCGCTGTTGCTCTGTTTAATTTAGAGAAGTAAAAGACCAAAAAAAATGAAGGAAAAAGTAAGCAAGAATTACAACTTTACAGGCTGGGTACAGACACACCCCCACCCCCCTCCACCTCACCACCACCACCACCCCAACAAGGCTTGGCGTGTATCATGTCTCCTGTTCAGCCCAAAAGCACAGAAAAACAGGCCAGGGTGATAAAGCAGCGGGTGGGGAATGCTGTTAGAGGAAAGCTGGTATCTCCCAAAAGGTCACGCTTGAAGAAGAACATAGGAAGGCTGATAAACTTTGGCAATTTTGCTGTAAAAACAAAGTAAAGCAAACCAAAGAGATCCTGAGGAGCAATTTCAGAAAGGTTTAAATCTGGCAATAAACTATCTTTCACAATATCCAGAGCAAAAAGACGCCCAGAATAACAATTGCAGAAAGCCAAAATCCTATCTTTTCATCCATGTGCACGATGGGGAAGTTGGGGAAACTTGCTGGGGGATCTGCCTAAAATGGCAGTGCTGGTAGCAGGAGATGGGCAATAAATAGCCAGACAGAGCAGCATGGCATTGCCAGGCCAGGCTTGCTGTGAGCATGAGTGGAGGACAGGCAGCAAGGCTGCTCATGGGACACCAGCCTCTCCTAAAAGCTCTCTGGGCAGGGAGTTACAGGCCTGTAAACCCAAATCAGAACCACAGAAATTAGTGGAAACTGTAATAAATAGCAGAATTTGTGGTTATGTGGTCCCAGAGGAAGAGGCAGCATGAGTTTGTAGTGGGAGGGTCTCTGAGGTGGCTGCAGTGAGGATGCTGTGGATGACCCAGTTGACACTGTCTGCTTGGGTTCCTGGAGAAAACTGGGACAATTTCCTTTCAAAGGCTCTTTGGGAGCAAGTCTGCACCCAGGGGGTGGCAGAGCAGGTCTCTGAATGGGTAAATAAATGACTAAAATGAAGAGAGCAAGAATAGGAGTTAATTTGTGGTCCTTGTCATGTGGGGAAGTCCCCACTGGCATGGGGTATGTGTGTGCGTGTGTGTATGCTCTGCAGGGACCTGTGCCCCGGGTTGTGGTTACAAACAGCTGAACAAGTGGCCATGCCAGCTGCTGTCCCCAGGATGACTGCAGAGATGGGTGGAT
>NW_009931665.1:15161-15512 GCF_000696875.1 Nestor notabilis | reverse complement strand
GGGGGGGGGGCTGCAGACGCTGCTGCGCAGTGACGGGGGGGACAGATACAATTCAGTGTAGATAAATGCAAAGCGCTGTGTTTGGGGATCCCCAGGGGACGTGTTGGGCTCTCACTCCAGCGAGTGAAAGGAATGAGACAGGATGGAGGCCACATCTATGTGCCCTTTACAAGGGACAGCAAAGTCCGTGGTAGAAAGATCCAAGCTAGAGGGATAGGTGGGGAGGTGAATTACTGGGATGTGTGACTTGTGGTGCCCTTCCCTGGGTGTCTGGAGCATGTGCAGCTTCCTCCTGGTCCCCAGTCTCACCAGGGCAGGACACAGGGCTGGATGTGCCTTAGCTCCAGCCTG
>NW_009931665.1:13131-15122 GCF_000696875.1 Nestor notabilis | reverse complement strand
ATGGCGGGGTGTGAGAGCCAGCGCCTGCCTGTGCCCTCTTTTATGTCTCTCCTGGCACACCCAGGGCTTGGTTTCCCAGGTCTTAATGTATTTATAGCCCCATTTGTGCTCAGAGCTGAGCTCTGGCTGACTCACAGTAATACTGTGGGAGCTCACTGCTGCTGCACACCCCAGCACCTGGGAAATCAGGAAGACAGCCATGACAGGGCCACTGGTCCTGTGGGCTGGCACACAGCCCTCTACAAGCCTGCTTCCCTTCCTGCCCCTCACCTGCACATGCTGTCACTGCCTGCCACCACCCTGCACCTCCTGACACAGAAGCAAGCAGGGTGCACTGCGTGGATTTGTCCCAGCGCCACCTCCCCAGGCTGCTGCCGCCAGCATCCAACACCAGGCTGGCGCTGGTTGGCCAGAGGGTAGGGTGCCCTGTCCCACTGCTTGGAGTCTGCCCACAGTGGCTGGAGGAGCCTGCAGAGGCTCAAGGGTGTCCCAGCTCCCACATGGGGTGTACAGGGAGGTATGTAATGGTGAGCAGAAATGGGTGGTGGGTGCTGGGCTGCATCAGGGCTATATTTCGGCATGGCAGAGGGTGCTGACACTGCCCTGGGGTGTAAGTGCCCTTGGGGGTGACCACTGCTCAGCCTGCTTCTCCTCCTCCTCCTCCACAGCCCACCTCTTCCCAGTGAAGGCCACGCAGTCTGTGAACATCGCCGAGCCGGCCACCTTCTCTGCCAGGGTCCTCAAGAGGAAGCAGACAGACGTTATGTGGAAAAGAAATGGCAAGTGGCCCCGAGAGCAGGCCAGGGGCTGGGGCTGCTCTCAGCTGCTGCCTGGTGCCAGCCCTGGGGGTGCAGGAGGGCCCTGGGTCACCCTCTGTCCCCTTCTAGGCACATACTACCAGACCACGGACCGTGGCGAGGTGCGGGGCGACCTCGTCATTCTGACACTCCCCAACGTCAGTGTGAGCGAGAACGGTGTCTACAGTGCCACGTTCATGGGGGACAGCCCTCTGTGGAGTGCCTTCTACCGCCTGATCGTGAGAGGTGAGCAGGGCCCTGGCTCCCTGGGCCATGGGGACAGGCGGCCATACCCCAGTGCCTGGCGCCACCCTCAGACCGCCCCACTCTCTCTGCAGCCTGTCCTGCAAAGAAATGGGGACCATCCTGTGAAAAGGACTGTCCTGACTGTCTGAACGGCGGCATCTGCCATGACCATGTTGGTGAATGTGTCTGCCCTCCTGGCTTCATGGGCACCCGCTGCGAGCGAGGTAGGTGCTGGGCTGGGCTTCCCAGCAGTGGGAGCTGTGCCCAGGACATGCGGGGGGCCCCACTGCACCCAGACCTGGACACCATGGCCAGGCATTCCCTGTGCATCCCCAGTGCTCCTCTGCCTACAGTGCCCCTGTTTCTGGAGCAGGGCTGGACCATCCACCTTCTCATCAGGACATGGCTCCCGTGCTTGCTCAGGGTGGCAATATGGGGCTTGGACCACCTGAGCCAGCAGTGCATGGGTGAACAGCAGGTGAGGGCAGACCACGCTTGTTTTTCCAGCCTGCAGGGAAGGCCAGTTTGGCCGCAATTGCCAGGAGACATGCCAGAGAGCCCAGGGCTGCAGAGGGCTGAGCTTCTGCCTACCAGACCCCTACGGCTGCTCCTGTGCCTCTGGCTGGAGTGGCTCCCGCTGCAGCCAAGGTATGTGGACATGGGTGTCCATCAGCTCACTCATGAACCTGGGCTTCCTCTGGGACCTGGCTCTGCTCTTCAGCAGCAGCAGCACCTCTCCCAGCCTGAAAATAAGCATAGGATGAGCAGTGCTGCTGGCTGTGGTCTCTGCCTGCACCATGACTAGGGGAAGCAGCGAGCTCTCCTCTTCCCGCAGCCTGTCCCCCAGGATACTATGGCCCCGACTGCGCCCTGGAGTGCGCCTGCCGGAACGGAGGCAGCTGGAACCGCTTCCGTGGCTGGGGCTTGCCCGCGGGGCGGGCTGGGGGG
>NW_009931665.1:11814-12594 GCF_000696875.1 Nestor notabilis | reverse complement strand
GCTGTGTCTGCCCGGCGGGCTGGCATGGGCAGCACTGTGAGAAGTCAGGTGAGGCTGGCGTGGGGCTGCAGTGGGTTTCTGTCCACCAGCCTTGCATGGGCTCCAGCTCCTTCCTTACTGGTGACTGAGGGGCCATTTGGCCTCACCAGCCAGCCCAGCAACCTGCCTTGCTTGCAGAAATAGCCCCCAACCCTATAGAAACCTGGGCACTGCAAGGGGATCATCTAATCTGGCCCCCTGGGATTATTAGTATTGCTGAGCCTGGAGCATGGGGTGGGGATCAGCACTGGACCACAGCATCTGGCTCCAGCCCCCTGACGCCAAGGTGCCAGCTTCTCTTGTGCCCTTGGAGGAGTGGGGCCAGCCCTAATGCTGATTTCTGTGTGCCAGACCGGTTCCCTCAGATCATCCATCTGGCTTCGGAGCTGGAGTTCAACCTGGGCTCAGAGCCTGTTGTCAGCTGCGTGGCCACGGGCAACCCACTGCCCACCAGTGACAGCGTGGAGCTGCGCAAGGCTGATGGCACTGTGCTCAAGGTACTGCCCCCATGCCCTAGCCCCACCAACATCCCCACGTTGCTGGCTCCCTCAAAAGTACCCATATCCCCAGTGGGCTGCTGGGCAGCTTCAAGCTGGTGTGGAGAGCCAAGAGGCTGACGGCACCCTCTGTGACTGCAGCTCATCAAAGCCATCATCGAGTCAGGGCAGATCACCTGCGAGTTTCAGGTACGACGCCTGACAAAGGCAGACACGGGGCTCTGGGAGTGCCGGGTCTCTACAA
>NW_009931665.1:3399-11768 GCF_000696875.1 Nestor notabilis | reverse complement strand
TGGGGTTGCTGGGGGAGGTTGACAGCCCAGTGTGGCAATGCCAGACACTCTGCATTAGACTGGGAGCCACCCATCATGTGTTGCAGTGCCAGCAGACAGGTTTGGGTGGTGATAAAAGACTTCCTTGACAAAGCTGGAAGGAGCCAAGAGGTGGCAGCCAAGAGGCTCTGCTCCTCATTGCTCCCAGTCCTACTGGTGTCATTCCTTCCTTCCCCCCACAAGTGCCACCAGCGCCCCTGAGCCCCCCCCGGCTGCTGGCCAAGCAGAGCCGCCAGCTCGTAGTGTCGCCTGTGGACTGCTTCTCTGGTGATGGACCCATTGTCTCCATCAAGTTGCTCTACAAGCCCAAGGATGACACCTCAGCATGGTCATCCATTGTGGGTATGTGTCTGCTTGGGGACTGGGGGGCACAAGTAGGATCTGGGTGGGAGGGTATGGCTGCTCCAGCTGGTGGGCATCTGGACCATCCACCTTCTCCTGGGACCCCCATGGTAATGCTGAGGATGATGCTGGTGGCAGGGTAGATTGTGGGTCATGGGCATGGCTTTCACATGTCCTCTTGGCCAACAGTTGACAACAGTGAGAATATCACCCTCATGAACCTCCGGCCAGTGACTGCCTACATCGTGAAGGTGCAGCTGAGCCGGCCAGGGGATGGTGGGGAGGGCAGCAAGGGGCCCGAGGCCATCATGGTGACCGAGTGCCTTGGTGAGCATCCATCTCCCTCATCCTGACCTTAACGCTGACCCTACCCCTAACCCTGCGTGGCGCGGGCTCTGCAAGCACCCGGGGCTGAGGCACTGTAATATTTTGCTGCCTTTTTGTTTGCAGAGCCCACAGTCAAGCCTGTGATCGAAGGTTGGTCCATAGAGGAGAAAAACACACTTCACGTCAACTGGAAATTGCCAAGTAACCACGAGCCAGCACATGGGTTCATCGTCCACCTCTTTGACTCTGCAAAGCGGCTGGTCTCCGAGAAAAACATCACTTCCATCTCCGTGCTCTCTGCCCGCATCGGCAACCTGGAGTTCAACAAGGAGTACGGGCTGGAGGTGCTGGTGTACCACTGCACCAGCCTGGGGCCGCCCTCCGACCTCTACAAGGTCATGATCAACAGCAAAGGTGGGTCCAGCAGAACACAGGAAATTATTACAGGAACTACAATGATAAATCAGTTATAATTGTAACAGTGACCATCCCCAGGTCCAGCTGCTCCTGTATCCCATATCTGATAGAGCATGAACAGCTGCTTGGGTCCTCCTTTCCCCACTAGACCCCACAGGCTCCAGCACCAAGCAGATGAGAAACATCCTAAGCTGAACATGACATTCAGGCCATCAGGAGTGACGCTCACAAACAGACGTGTCCTCTGCACCCTTGCCCAAGGGCCTGTCTATACTTGCAGCCTTTAGACTGCAAGTAGCAACAAGTTCCTCAATATAATTATACTTCGCATGAAAAAGTATTTCCCTTTGGTTCTCTTTAACCCTGCTGCCGGGTAATTTTGCTGGTCCTTGTGGGCACACACATACATGCACGCAGCCCTTCACATAGGGGAGGTGGAGCATCAGCCCAACCAATCTTTCTGGCAGCCAAGGGGGAAGAAGTGCATGATGCCTTCGATGAGGCTCACTGCCACTGGTACATGTTCAAAGGGCTGGTGGTCATCGGGCTTGGTAGATGTGAGGTTTTCACTGCTTGGTGCATGAAAGAGCTTTGTGTTATTTGGGGATGTGGGGTTGGGGATGTGGGGTTGGGGATATGGGGTTAGGGATGTGGGCAGGTTGGAGAAGCCTCAGAGGAGGTTATGGGAACACTGTATGTGAGAGAGGGTTGAAGAAATAAAATATCCCAAGGGCTAGCTAATACACAGACATCCAGACTGACAGTCCAGTCCCTGAGGCTGAGATCATTTGGGGTACAGTCCTGCCCCACTGTTGTACCTGGAGCGCAGCTCTACCTCCTCCTGCACCTCCTCCAAGCAGGAGCCAGGGATCCCTGGAGGTCCCTCAGACCTGGCACAGCTTTGGTTGCCATTGACATCCACGGGTTCCAGTCCTCACAGCAGCATTCAGCCCCTGCAGCTCCAGGAGACCTGTCCTGGGACTGATGCTCTCCTTCCCTTGTCCCAGGTCCCTCCTCACCACGGTCGCTCTTGGCAGAGTCCGTGTCTGACAATGCTGTCAGGCTCTCCTGGCAGGTCCCCGAGTACCCCAATGGGGGCATCACCAAGTACATCGTGGAGCTGCAGCAGGTGGGGGGCACCAGTGAGCCCCAGTGGATCGACACTGACAGTGGCGCAGAGACCACCAAGATCGTTGGGGGCCTCAACGCCAGCACCAGTTACCAGTTTCGTGTCCGTGCCAACTCCCATGTTCCAGGAGAATGGAGCCAGCCTGTGAAAGCCAAGACCCTGGGGGACGGTGAGAGGGGTGTACCAGCAGGTAGTGAGCACACAGCTCCGCTGGAACTTGGGGTCTGCATCTGGGTCAGCAAAGAGTGACCAGTGGTAACACAGTGGTAACCACTGAGAGTGGTAACCACCAAGAGAGTGGCTCTGAAGCAGCAGCCCAAGCCCAGAACACCTGTGGGTGTCTTCAGAAATCCTGCTCTTCCTAGTCCTGATGGGGTAGGGGTGGCATGGTGACAGCACAGCAACACATAGTGGCTCTGCCTTGACCAGAGGGCAGCATGGTGCATGAGGGGCTAGAGAAGCAGGACAGAGCCAGCATGGGAGGAATTGGTGGGTGGACATAGAGCTGGTTGGAGGTCCAGAAACCAGCAGGTTCAGTAGCAGGGCCCAGGTAGTGACACCCTCATTCCTGTGCCACTATGGCACCAGGAGCTTGTGATATGGTTGTGGTGTCTTCATGTGGTCCCAGGGTGCTGAGAGAGAGCTGAATGCTTGACCTGGGCAGGGCTCAGCCGTGGACCACGACCCTCCATCCCTCCTTTGGCAGGAGCACTGAGCGTGCCGCCCAGCCTGGGCAGCCAGAGCACTGAGCAGGCAGGAATAGACCAGCAGCTACTCCTGGCCATCGTTGGCTCCGTGTCCGTCACCTGCCTCACCATCCTCTTTGCCCTCCTGGCTCTTTTCCTCATCAAGAAGAACTTTTTCCACCGGCGCCGCACCTTTACGTACCAGTCTGGCTCGGTGAGTGCCGCCTGCCCCACCAGGACCGTGTCCCCAGCTCCCCTCGTCCCAGCCCGATCCAGGTCACGCTCCATAGCCTCCAGTCCGGATGCAGCCAGAACTCACTTCCACACAGACAGGGTGCGGAGCCCACCCTTGCCCAGGACACCTGCCCTGCCGGGACTGCCGCACTGGCAGAGGGTTGCCCGGTGCCGCTAACCTCACCCGCTCCCATCTGCCAGGGCGAAGAGACCATCCTGCAGTTCAACTCGGGGACCCTGACCCTGACGCGCCGGCCCAAGCCGCAGCCCGAGCCCCTCAGCTACCCCATCCTGGAGTGGGAAGACATCAAATTTGAGGACATGATTGGGGAGGGCAACTTTGGGCAGGTCATCAGGGCCATGATCAAAAAGGACGGCCTGAAAATGAATGCGGCCATCAAGATGCTGAAAGGTGAGCATGGGGTGGGCTGGGGGGTGCAGCTGAATCCTGGGCCATGCCTGGGGTTGTGGAGGGGCATGAGACATCAGCAGATATGCAGAGGAAGGGCCTTTTTGTAGGACTGAGGTGTCCATCCCTTCTTTGCTTCCAGAGTTTGCTTCGGAGAATGACCATCGTGACTTCGCGGGGGAGCTGGAGGTGCTGTGCAAACTGGGCCATCACCCCAACATCATCAACTTGCTGGGTGCCTGCGAGAACAAAGGTGAGGGCTGTCCCCTTTTCCCTTCTCCCCAGTCCCACAGGCCCTGCCCAGCTGCGTATTCCTTTTTGCTGGGGTGAGTCCCACAAGCCCAACCTCCTCCTGTCACCCAGGGTACCTGTACATTGCCATCGAGTATGCTCCCTATGGAAATCTCCTTGACTTCCTCCGCAAAAGCCGAGTCTTGGAGACAGACCCTGCATTTGCCAAGGAGCATGGCACTGCCTCCACCCTCACCTCCCAGCAGCTCCTCCAGTTTGCTTCAGATGTGGCCAAGGGGATGCAGTACCTGAGTGAGAAGCAGGTACATCCCCAGCAAGCCCATCAGAGCATCCTTTCTCTAGGTCCTGAGGACTCCCTTTCAGGATATGAGACCTCTGGGGCCAACAGGAAGGAGCATATGGCTCCTGCTGACTGCTGGCCCCTTTCAGTTCATTCATAGGGACCTGGCAGCAAGGAATATCCTAGTGGGAGAAAACCTGGCCTCCAAGATTGCTGACTTCGGCCTCTCTAGAGGGGAGGAAGTCTATGTGAAGAAGACGATGGTGAGGCAGGAGCAAAATGTCTGCCCTCCATCCACAGGGCATCTGCCCTCCCTTGACCGTCATTCCCTCTGTTTCCTTAGGGTCGCCTGCCAGTTCGCTGGATGGCCATTGAGTCCCTGAACTACAGCGTGTACACCACCAAAAGTGATGTGTAAGTCCTGAAGGCAGGGGCACTGAGGCTGAGGTGTGGCTTGGCCATCTCCATCCCTCTTCAGAGTGGTCAGTGCAGTGCTTTTGCTCTGGGTGCTACAAGGGCTAGAGGTGATGCTGATGCATTTCCCTGAGGAGCTGCCAGTTCAGCCCAAGCCCTGGCTGCCCACTCCACCCTGAGCTTTGTCCCCATGTCTGGGGGCTCCATCACAGCCTTGGTTCCTACCTTTTCAGGTGGTCGTTCGGCGTCCTTCTCTGGGAGATTGTCAGCTTGGGTAAGGCTCTTCTGTGTCCCCTGCCTCCACTCAGGTCCCTGCAGGTCTAGTCCTCCCTCAACCCCACAGGGGTCCTCCCTCCACACCAGGGGCCATCCCACCACAGCCAGTTGTGTGTGTCTGGCCTCAGGGGGGACGCCGTACTGTGGGATGACATGTGCTGAGCTCTACGAGAAGCTGCCCCAGGGCTACCGCATGGAGAAGCCACGCAACTGCGACGACGAGGTGTAAGTGGGCACAGAGCCCCATGTCCCACTGACCCCACTGCCCCATGGGGCTCCTGGCAACTTGTGGTAGCTCCTGCCTGATTCTCCTCTGTACTGTGGCTGGGGGATGAGCTGGAGTCCCACACCCCAAACACCCTTCCTGGTCTTCAGTTTCCCGCCTGATTCCCCCCATCTGGTCCCTCTACCTGCATGCGCACTGATCCGCAACTGGCTCTCTGCCCCCAGGTACGAGCTGATGCGGCAGTGCTGGCGTGACCGCCCCTACGAGCGCCCACCTTTCGCTCAGATCTCCATGCAACTCATCCGCATGCTGGAGGCCAGGAAGGTGAGTGGTGACAGCTCAGCAGGAGGGATACCCGCCCTGCATAGGGCTTGTCTCAATGCTGGAGTATCCAGCAGCAGAACCTGTGTGACCCCACCATGCATGGGAGTAACCCCGCATCACTTTCTGGGGTGGAGAGCATGCCAGCTGGGATGGGAGGTAGTTGGGGACACTGTCCCAGCTAGCTCCTGACTGGGGTTCCCCTGCAGGCCTATGTGAACATGGCCCTGTTTGAGAACTTCACCTACGCGGGGATCGATGCCACTGCTGAGGAGGCGTGAGGCTGTGCTGGCACCACACAGAGGGGCAATGCTGGCCCCAGCTGCCAGGACAGTGTATGGGAACGAGCAGCTGCCCGTCCTTCTCTGGTGCCAAGCATCCAAACACCAGTGCCCCTTACCAAGAGCACCTTCGCCGCAGCAGAACTGTGCCATCCCCTCCCTGGCTGCCCACCCAATGTGTGCTGGCCCCACTGGCATGCCACCAGCCACTGACATGGCCCCATATTGCTGGGGGACATGCTGGGATGGCCCCAGGGACAAGCTTGCAGCAGCGCAGGTGGGAGATTTTCTCTCAGGAGCCAGGGCACTGCCGTCTGAGTTCATGGACATAAACGCTCAAGCTTTGGGGAGGGAGGGGAAGCAGTGACCCAGCAGCTGCCTGCCCTGTAGCTCTCCACATGCCCTGGACCTGAAGTGGTGCCAGAAAGACTTTGAACGTCACTGCCTGCCGGCTTGGGACAGGGCCACCTCGAGGAATGCAAAGGCATAAGGGACAGCATTGACTGTGTACAGCCTCGAGCTCTGCGATAACCCTTTGGAGGTGCCAGCTCTGCCTTACGGATAATAAACATAGTGCAACAGGCAACCGAGTCCAGAGAAGGTGAGGTGGGGACCCAGCTCTGCCCTGCTGGTGGCACCGGGGAACAGCATGCCTGGCTCCAGTGGTCTGCTGCTGTGGTGGGTACTCTTCGGGATCCTGTCCCTGTTGGGGTCTTCTGCTGATCCTCAGGTGTTGCTGCGTTGCTTCAGCCAAGACTTGCAGAGCTAAGCCATCCCCCTGGCTTAGGGCTAGAGACCACAGACACCAATATGGTGTGTGATCAAATAGCGGTTATTTTGCACACAGGTGCATTATATCCCTTTCTCAATGCGGAACTGAGCGTGTCAGCCAATCAGGGGGCAAGTCAGCGGTTTTTACCTTATAAGGTATTATTCTACGTGGTGCTTATAGCTTACTTCGAGCGCCAGGCCTTACTCTACACCCAGGGATGCCCCAGCACTCCCAGACAAGCCCCAAGTCTCATCATGCCATGGGGTTTTCTTAGATCTTTCTTAGATCTGACTGTGATCTCTCCCCCTGCAATATAAGACTTTGTCGTGTCCCCAAGGGATATGGAGAACAGACTGTCCTCCGTCTGCATAGCTGCCTCTTGCATGCTTGAAAACCCTTCCTGCAGCTTCCCCTCAGTTGGCTGCTCCTCACAGGAATGGCCCTGCTCTTCCGAGTAGTCCTGTGGGGCTGTGCAGCTCCACACCCTGCCCACCCTGGCCAGCTGCTGCCTGCCCAGCACCGCCTGAGCGCCAGTAACCTGCCATGTCTCACAAAGGGACTGTGGTGGTCAAGCACCCTGCTGAAACACGTGCCACTGGGGTGATGCCCTCTCTCATGCTGGTCCCTCGAGGATCACCTGAGCTCCTGCCCATCGTGCACTGCTGCAGTTTGTTGTTGGTAGTGTGTGGGCTTCATCTCTGTTGCCTTCAGCTTGCTAAGCCCCATGTGTGCCAACCAGCTGCCTCTCTAGCCATCCTCTACAGTCTGAAGGGAGCAAGGGCTGGTCCTCTGGCGGCTGGTATCCCAGCCAAAGGCAGGGGCATTTGAATTTGCCCTTCTGGGTAGGAGTCTTTTATCCCCAGAAGGTGTTTCATCTCTGTCAATACCATTTTGATTGACCATTCTGGTCTTCAGTGCTCTTTGATGTCAACTGCCTCCATCAGTACGCAGCTTCTCTGCCCCATCACTGAAGTCCCCAGTGAAACAGTTATGGGCACAGGCCTCCACAGGCAGCCCGACATGTGCCACTGCCTCTGCACCTCCTTCACTGCTGGCCAGGAACAGCATCTGAGGTGGTGTTATCAGCCCTGCTCAAACCTGATTTTGCTTCCTTGATGGCAAAGCCCAGGAGCTGGATGGAGAAGGAATTGGGATTGGTTTGGCAAAATTTAACCGTGACAAATTGGTGCTGGGTCTTCCCATCTCCCCTTGGTGCCTGCAGTGCTGTCCCAGCTGCAAGGCAAGGAGAAGCCAACCCACCCTTAGAATGGTGAGGATGAGTGTGAGTGGCTCCTCGCACCCTGTTGGGCTGCACCACAGAGCTACACCCAAACAGGGTGGAACACACCTTTGGCCTCTCGCACCGAGGGGTGGTGGTGGGTTGGCATGAGGTTGACCATGTCTGTGGGACCCTACCATGGTGTCCCTGCTCCTGTACCAGCACCACTACTAGCACCTGTGTGGGCCCTGCCAATACCCCTGTGCCTGCAGCTCCCAGCACAACCACAGGGACAGTGCCACTGGGCCATGCAGAGTGGACTCAGTGCACACCAGTGCCAGGCAGCACAGGGTGGGACGGAGCTGGAGCAGTCACCCCATGTCCCTGCAGCCCCCAACAGCTTGCTCTGCCCTGTTTTGCCCTGTCCCACACAGGGGCCTCCCTGGTTTCTCAGGGGATGTTTTTCTTCCTACCCCAGCCTCCCGGCGTGCCGGTAGCCACAAGGGCAGGACGTGCCGCCTATCTGATAGGAGCAGTCTCTCTTGGCACTGCGGCTGGCGGTGGAGGGGCCATGGCATGGTGGTTTTGGGCACGGGGAAGTGCCGGTGATGGGGTGGGGGGAGCCTCCAGCCAGGCTTCCTGAGCTGCACAGCCGCCACTTCCCAGATAAAGGTATCACCCGGAGGAGCTGCAGCAGCTCCCAGCAGGGTGCTGGGAAGGACCAAGCACAGCACACACAGCCCCG